>NC_073746.1:283415347-283715382 GCF_029784135.1 Toxorhynchites rutilus septentrionalis | reverse complement strand
AGAAAGAGAAAGAGAGAAAGAGAGAGAGAGAGAGAGAGAGAGAGAAAGACACAGAGAGAGAGAAAGAGAGAGAGAGAGAGAGAGAGAAAGACACAGAGAGAGAGAAAGAGAGATAGAAAGAGAGAAAGACAGAGAGAAAGAGAGAAAGACAGAGAGAAAGAGAGAAAGACAGAGAGAAAGAGAGAAAGACAGAGAGAAAGAGAGAAAGACAGAGAGAAAGAGAGAAAGACAGAGAGAAAGAGAGAAAGACAGAGAGAAAGAGAGAAAGACAGAGAGAAAGAGAGAAAGAGAGAGAGAAAGGGAGAGAGAGAGAGAGAGAGAGTACAAGTACAAAAAAGAGAGTACAGTACAAGTCTCATTACTAATGAAGGCAGTCACCTTGCACAAGGATACCTACATTCAAATATACTATATCAACATTGCAACGACAACAGTTATCTCACTGATGAGGTAATGCTACGCATTATTGAATACTCTAAAAAAAATGAATAAAATCACAATAAAATCAACGCACTTTCTGCACTTTTTTTTCTAATTTTGATCCGTTGAGAATGGCGTGAAAAAGCTAAAAATAACGTTTTTCGCCATGATCCTATGGTGAACCACGTAAGGATTCAAAGAAACAAGCCACAATTTCCTATTTGGTACCCTATACAATATTTTCCAAAGTGCTTGCTTTGGAAAGGTAGTTTTCGTGAACAAAATTGAAAAATGGAAATTATATACGTGTGTGTATAAAAATGCCAAAAAACTGTTATCCCTGCGTGAACAATCGTAGTTTCAGTTTAGTTAAAACATACTACATACAATAAAACATTTTCGATACTTCCGCCAATTGTTGGGGTGTATTGTTGGAATCGACCGAAGTATTCGACCATGCCAGCAAAACGCACTACCAATCACCCGGACACGATCTCAATGATGTGCCATTTTATTTTCCCATCAAATGACGCTCTGGAAGATTGGCCCTGCGATTACGCATAAAAGTATATCCACTCCCCAACCCCTAGTAGGTCAACGGACCACAAAACTGCCCATAAACATTACATCTAATGACACTTAGCTGGCGCTTGAGAACCATCATCACACCGTCGCAGCTGTAGGGAAACGACCATCGGCAGCTGTGACAGGATGACATGCAAAATAATCATTTGCGCGTTAGGTTAAGCAGATCGGACATAGAAAAAAAATCGCGTGGAAAAAGAAACCGTACCAAGATAATGATCTGCCAGTGAAAAGTTCGCCGTCAATGGGGACAGACATAACGAAAAATGATAATGATAACGACTCAGCCACGCCATTACTGAACGATGAAGATATCGTTTCGCATAAATTGTAACAGCGATCAAAGTAAATCCTTATAATCCTACAGGTCCCAAACGAGCGTGGAGGGAGAAAGCAACTGCTGCTACACCCTTCAAAGGTTTTCCTCTAATGAACAATTGGAATGACAAGCGAAACGTTGATGTGTGCATTTGGTTTGCAATTTTCTCCTTCACATTTAAATTTACACCATAGGAAGAACACCTTTTTCGTTCAATACTGTTCCAATTATATATAACTTGAGTTGCATGTGTCTATAGAAAATATCGCATGCTTCGCTGGCATCTGTTTGATGATCGATATCAAATTGTTTATGCTCCACATCCCGAAATGATTGATACCAAAAATTCACTCTATTCGCTCCCTCACTGAACCAATCAATTTGCTTTCCGCGCACAAAATTCGTGCGCTTTGGCGAATTCGTTCGGATAATATATTTCCGAAAATTTGAACCCACATTCTGTGCTCGTCTGTCGTGGAACATTATAGATAGCATCTGGCCCTCTCAAAACTCGCTTCCAGTTCTCGGTCGGTTGCGTCCCTTCTCACCCGCCACCGTTCGCACCAGGAGGATGAATCCGAGTGGCACATATATCTCAAAAGCAAGAACGACGCTCGCAGCTTCTACAGAGCGAGTGGTATTGATGTATCGAATATGAAATATATTTCGTATGATAACCCCACCCCTCTCTATGTGTCCCAGGAGTTTCATCCATTCACCTCACGGTTTCCAAGCGCGCACACAACGAAAACGGAAAGCTCGCGCAAAATGCGGGCGGAAAATTCCAATACTAACTCGGCACGGTCGGTACGGCTTGGATCCTCAAAAAGAGACCACCCTCTAACACGACACACGACAAGGTTTCCAAACATTTTTTTCCCATTAGCTCGGCTTTTTGCCAATCTATCTCAATTTTTCAAATTTAATATTTTATTAGACGGGATTGCTTCCCCGTTCTAATGACGATAACCACGTTCGTGTTCGATTCTAGGAAGCACGAAAGCTTGCGTCTTCGAAGGCTGAAGGCTTTTGGAATAGTGCAGTCGCGCGCATATCACCACCCCTCTCGCCCTTTTACATCCACACACAACAGTGATAAATAATAATTCCATTTCGTTTCGCTCGGGTTGGGGTACTGCTGCTGTGGATGAATACTATCCGTTTTTTAATAATTGACAAATGGGGGTTCGGATAATGTGAGCTTCATATTCGGTTTGGCAATAAATCTTTTATCGGTTTGTGTTCTGGATCTTTTTTTTTTGTTATATTTGTCCTGTGGGAACTTTGGTTACGGACGAATTGGCGATAAATTGATCAGTCGGGAGTGACCAAGAGCAGCGATTATTTAATTTGAATATTTGCAATATGAAATATGAACTTGTTTGCGTTCTGTTGATAAAGCTGAGTGCATGAAATCGAACTAGTTGTAATATTGAGAAGAAGAAGCTGAAGCCGTTATTAGAGTCGAAAATTCTCTTAGACAATCCCACAAATTTGTATTAATTAATCTTGACTGTTCTATCAACCTCTTAACTAGTTCGTTTATATATCGAGTCGATAACAATTTGTGAGTTTCGAAGGGAAGCAACATACTTTAGTCGAAGAATACAGCTAGTCAATGCGGGTTAGGTTGAGGAGAACTTGGATTGTATCTTTGGATACTTAGGTTTTCCAAAACAAACACAGTTCCATGCACTGTACTGTTATCCGAATTTTTCGGTCAAATTTTTCACAAAAAAATGTTTCTGTTTTTACTGGGATTAAAACGAAAAGTAGTACATTTTTTGTGATGTGGGTGAAACGGACATATGGAGGGGGCAGAACGGACAGGTAATGTAATATACGAAGCGGAGGAGATCATCGCTCGCGTTAGGAATAGTTTTATTCAACCAAGGTATGAACTTATTTCGAATGTCCGTTAAATGTTGAAAAAGCTGAATGAATCCTCCTAGAAGGGATATCGCGCATTTCAGCTATATAAACTAACATATTCTCAACAATTTCACTTCTGGCTGCGGTCGACTGCTGGGAATTCGCGAGGCATTCCTTAGGTATAGAAGGAATAGAAGGTATAGGTATAGAATTATTCAAAGACTTTTCGCTGTCCTTCTTACTTCCACTGGAAACTGTTTTTTTAGTATTATTTCAATAACTTAAATTTTAGAATAATAAATGAATTAAATTTTGGCACATTCCTAACAACGCCCCAAAAATTACAACAGCACGCAGAATCACTTATGATTTTCAGTTTTTTGTTTTTCATTTACCACTTTTGACCAATCGTAAATGTTATAGGATGGTTTAAAGTTTGAAGGATAACATGTAGGAGACTCCTCTACATTAACATGAAAATTCAAAAGGCAACTATTCAAATCAATCGTATGTCCATCTTATGGCACACCCACTGTTCGTTAACCGCCATTTCCCATACTGTTCAAGTGTTCCTATCGTTTTGTCAACTATTTAAAATCCGCAGCAACCTTCCCTCTTGTCCTTCTTTTCATATCCTTCTCTCTCTATCTATACATCTCGCTTTATTTACAATTTGTTTGTCTATTTGCCTTTTTTCTGAAAGTTCAATTTCTCCGAATCTCTTTCACCCATTCTTCTCTTTCTCTAACCTTATGTCATTCCTTTTTTTCAAATCTCTCATTAACTTTTATAGTTTACTCTTTTATAGTTATTCAACATCTTTTCCTTCTCACTTCAATTTTTCCTTCTTATTCAGCATTTTATTCCGATCCCTGAATTTCCTATCTCCCTTTCCCTAATTTATTAATCTTTTTCCGCGTCTCTCAATGTCAATGAAGTTCCAGACGAGATTACGATAAGCCTTATCGCGGCAATGTTTGCGTAAAAGCACTTGAAATACGCGCCCTTATTCAACACTAGAACGAGAGAAATTCCGTCAGTGTTGTTCCGAGTGAACCGTAGAACATGTTACATTTTCAACTGGCTCATTTAAGGGTAAAATATAAGAAAAAAATAAAAAATGTTGTATTTCCGGAAGGCATATCCAAAAAATCAAAATATACATCTTCAAACATACCTTCACCAATCACCAAATTGTCTCAACAACCAACTTTAACTCCAACATCCGAAAAAAATTGCAACAAACCAAAAAACCTAATCACTGAACGCACTTCACAATAGGCGGGATTTCCTATTGGAGGAATCAGCAGATGTTAAGTCGTTGAAGGTAGTTGGAACATCGAACCGGAACGAAAAGCAGGAAACCTGTGCAAAAACAAGAGTACCAATGCTATATGACACGAAAATAGGCCGCGTGGTGATGGTTGATGAAACCAGGGCACGAAATCTACAAAGATGAAGAATGAAAATCGAATCTCCTCTCAGTAGTTTCGCTTCGACTAGGACCACTACATGGGCTGAAAAGTCCCGAGATTTTCAAACGCCACTAAAACATAAACAAAATTCATTTGGATTTTTTATGTGTGAAGTTTCATGACATTTCGTTTATTTGTTCACAAACTACAGTTGTTTAGGTGTCACTATCTGAGCATTCGTATTAAAAATGGAAAAAGAGGAATATCGTATTTTGATCAAACATTGTTTTTGATGGGAAAAACTCCAGAATAATCAATGCAATGGTTGACGAAGTGTTATTCCACTTCTGCTCCTTCGAGAACAACAGTTTATTGGTTATTTTGTGAATTTAAAATGGGTCAACAAGCACCGCACATGCCGCACCGCAAAGAGGCTACGAATCCAGAAATCGTAAAACAAGTGCATCGACTCGTTTTGAACGATCGTAAAGTGTAGTTACTTGAGTTAGTTGAAGGCGTAGGCATTTCAAAAGAACGAATGGGATACATTTTGCACGACATTTTGTACATGAAAAAGCTATCCGCGCGATGGGTGCCACGTTTGCTGACCGTCGACCAAAAACAGCGGTGCTTTAATGATTCCACAGCCGGTTTGTCGTTGTTGGAGCGTAATCGAGTGGACTCCTTGCGACGTTTTGTGACAATGGATGAAACGTGGATCCACTAGCACACTTCTTCTTCTTCTCGAATGGCGTTAACGTTCCCTGGGGAACATTTGCCGTCTCAACGTATTCATTAACTAGCGTCGTTCATTAATACTTCGTTGAGATTTCTATGCCGAATAACACGCCTTTAATGTACTCTGGAGTGACAAGCTCTAGAATACGCGTGACCACAGTGCAAGCCGGAAGAATTTTCTTTGACGAAAAATCCCCCGAACAGGACGGGAATCGAACCCGAACACCCGGCATGATAGTGTGGGACGCTAACCACTCGGCCACGGGCCACTAGCACACTCCTGAGTCCAATAGGCAGTCTGCAGAGTGGCACTGAGGCATATTTCCTTAACAGTTCGACTGAAAAGTTCATAAGGTTGACGTCTAGATGGCGCCTCTTGCAAAAAAAAACTACTTGACTATCACAAAGCACCATCTTTCAATGGATACGTGTCAAAATTTGACATCAATCGGTCGACTGGTTCGTGAGTTACAGCATTGAGAGTGAAGCAACTTTTGTTATTGTGAAAAAAAATGGAAAAATTCTAATTTCGTTTGTAATTGCATGAATTGGGCTCCGAGTTGCTTCCGCATCCACCGTATTCTCCAGGTCTGGCCCCCAAGAAACTATTTTCTGTTCGCAGACCTGAAGAGAATGCTCGCTGGCAAGAAATTTAAGTCCTATGATGAAGTGATTACCGAAACTGAGGCCTATTTTGAGGAAAAACCGAAAGTACTACTATGTACTATAAAATGGTATCGAAAAGTTGCAAGATCGCTATAATCGCTATATCGCCCTCGAAGGCGAAAAAAAAATAGTTTTACTGTGTTACCTTAAAAACTTTTCAGCCGAACTGTTAGACGTTTCGTACTACAGAAAGGGAATCAAAGTGTTGGAAACTCGCTATACCAAGTGTATTGCCCTCGAAGGAAGTTATGTTGAGGAACAAATACAGCTTTGCCTCAAAACGATTGTTTTCATTAAAAATCCCAGGACTTTTCAGCCCATGTAGTACTTTGGTGTTCGCTGTCAACATGACTCGAACTGACTAGAAAATGAATTAACGAGCGTTGAGAGCGAGGATGACTGATGAACTATACTAGCAAATGGTTATTCTAATTAACGTGACTAATGAATACAAATCTGCCTCTTCATTCAACCTGACTTCTATTCACAGTAGTACTCCTTCTGACACGAATCTCGTTACCCGCGTACACAATCTTATTTTTACGTCCAATGAAACAATGGTGCAATGAAAACCTGATTTCTGATGCAAGAAAGTAGTTACACCATTAATGGACGGTTTTCTTGTTTACCCACAATGAACGCAAACCAACGAACTCAGACAGTCACCAGGTATGCTGTGAAGGCCCTCGCGTTAATATTAGTAAATAGCGTGCAGTTTGACAGAAATTCTAAACAAAATTTTAGTTCATTTTGTCTGCGAGTTCAATTTTGTGAAAAAAAGATACAGAAAAACGGATTTATATCAACAAAATTCACAAATTTGTCAGTGGTTTTGAACAGAACAATGCACTGCAACATTTTAAATGTGAGAGCAATTTTCGTGTACTATACGAACAACTCTAGTTCACCTGTAGTATTTAACCACGTTGAAATCAAACATCGATACATGCATACGTGATACATGAGAGAGAGAAATTAATTCATTTTGGGGTAGTCACTTCAATACACAATGAAGTCCAATTGACGGGGAAGAATGAAATGAGATACTAGAGTTGTAAAGTTAGATAGCAACTAAACGCCCGAATGATTGTTGAGTCATGTTGATGGAGAAACTGCTGGGAAAAGCCAAAACTCATTCCCAATTGAATACGAAGGCGTATTTCTTCATAGTCACCTGACTATCCTCAGTAGAATATGACTTTGCCAAGCCCTGGATGAAGCCAATGTCAAAGTTAACTCCCGGGTCTTTAACAGTGTTGTCGCACGTACAGATTTATCTGGAAAGGTATAGATTTTATCGATATCTCAGCCATTCCATGCCAACCCGATAAAGTGGTTCACAAATTTTCGTGAAAAGGTTAATTCCTTTTCGCAAAATAAAAACACGTATTTTTTTATTTGTTTGATAGGGTGACCATTTCGATTGAAAAATCATTCTTTTCCACTTTTTCCCAAAAAAATGGCTTTTTTCACAAATTTATAATTTTTGAACTAGTAGACCGATTCAGATGATCGATATACCAAATTAAAGCCAACTAGCTAGTCTTCATTGGAAAAAAGTTATTCTATTCAAAAAGGAATAGCTCATTGGCTTCAATTTGATATGCCAATTACCTAAATCGGTCCAGTAGTTAAAAAGTTATGAGTTTTTGAAAAAGTCATTTTTGGAAAAGAGAGAAAAATTATGTTGCGGACCATCGGCTAATTTCGAAAAATCATAACTTAAAAACGAAAAAAATCAATTCTATGATTTTTTGAATATGTTATGTAAAAAAACCACAGCTTTCAGAAAAAATATAAAAAATATAACGCCATCTAGTTCAAAGCCATGAAAACAACAAAAAACAAATACAATCAAGAATTACGAAAACAAAACTCAAATTTTTTACAAGTATAATATTTTTTCGGAAAATCCAATTGGCTTTAATTTGGTATGTCGATCATCGATCATCATCGATGAACTGTCGAACGATTAAAATTTTACACAATGTATGCAATTCTAAATTTAAAAAGACTATGTATACTAGGGTGCCAATGGAAATGGTCATCTCGAATTTCAAAAAGTTACCTCATAAAAAATGTTCACCATTTCCTTTACTCGTCCCTATGGGGAGGAGTAAAGGAAATCTTCCAAAAATGGACATTCTTCCAAAAATGGAAGTAAAAGTGACGAACCAGCCAAATGAGTTGAAAATCACTATAATACAGATAAAGAACAAAAAAAAACAAACAAGCTCATTATCAATGTCCTCCTAAATGCAGCCATTCTCGACATATTTTAAAAATTGTGTCTAATTTATTCTCTTTTTTATAGTAAATAGACCCTTTTATTATGTATGTCGTGTTATACCGTTATGTTCATGAAATTTTATGAATTCGCTTATAATTTCCAACAACTTTTCCAAATACATCACTATGGTAAAACTATATGTTTAGGAGTTACGTTGACAAACATTTGAAGACATGTGGGTTAATACAAAACGTAGCGATATTGAAAAAAACAAACTTTTAACATATTACTCGTGTTGCAAAATCAAAACACGAACAGTTTTCGAAGAAGAATTGAAATTCCAACAACACAAATACACCTCGTTGATTCAACCGGACGTTATGGGTACAAAAATAATTAACTTGTTTACGTAATGCCTACATTGTACCTGAAGTCAGGTATCTTTAAGGTTCCTCTGTATATGTATATAAAGTCAGGTACCGTCGATAGGAGTGAGAATGGGTCATGGGGGTGAGATTGGGTCAAAACGAACAAAGCTATTATTAGTAATATCTTGACAAATATTGCGAATATTTTTCAAAGCTGTGAACCGTTTTGTAGGAGACATATTTTCACTACTTTCAATGCATAATACTTAACAAATAGTACATATGTAAATACATCAAACTTTGATAAATTATTGAACAATAACTACAACATACCCTAATTCGAGTCTCATTGAGTAATTTTCATGTTACATTTACTTCTCCTTCCGAACAATGCTCGGCAAATCTAAATGAACAAGCATGTTGAAGCCTTAAAATCCATACAGCAATTCCACGAAAAATTGCTCGAATTTGGCTCAAACCTTCTACTAGGTGTACGAGTTGAAATTGTCAGTTTTTTCACATAAAACACGTAACTTTGGGGAGAACCTCAAAATATTTTTGTTCAAAGTAATCCCGCTTGATTTTACACCTTTCACTGGCAAATCGTGGACATTTTCCAACACCACTTTTTTGTTTCAGCGAAAACCATTCTCCAATCCGTTTTTCGACATCTTTATATTCGACGAAGTGCAACTGATATTAAAGCAAAAATGTGATTATCTGGCGGGACCAGGTTTGGAGAATACAGCGGGTGCGATAACGTTTCCCAGTTAGGAGTTTTCATCACGTCCTTCACGACTTCCCATTTCGGTCTTTTTTCCACCAAAACAAAGTTTAAATTCATCATTTGTTGTCGGCAGCAATCTGTTTTCACCGGTAACTTCGGTAGTAGCTCATGGTACTACCTAACCTTCCTTCCTAACCATGGATCCTTCCTAACCAATGATCAGGAAGTGAAGTTAAATAAGATTTCTGCGAATTAGTAATGTTCTCACTGCCTCTAGAAGGAACAATCTATAATAACGTTACATTCAGCTGCTAACCACATCAACAATTCTATAATTTCGGAGAAATGGCATTGGAAACGAGCTGAGAGTAACGTTCTGGGAATAGCACAAATTTTTACTCAAACACACATCGAACTCGACGCAAGAGGGTCACGGGGATTCAAAAGAAGAAAACAGCGAAACCTACCGCAGAAACCCTCCAATCGTGTGTCCCACCGGGCTACGGTAATAAAATATTCATGTGCGCCATCATTATTACTTTTACTATTATGTGGCTCGAGCTGGTTCGAACTCGAACGAATTATGGCAAGGGAGGGCGGCCCCCATCATAACGAAAACGACTGAACGGATCCATCAATTTTCAGGGGAAAGGGTCCCACCTTGGAAGGAAGATTCCGTGAAATGGAAGTACCTCCGCATTTTACCGAGATACTGTGGGGCGTAGGATTGATTGATTCTGCGAAAGTTGGATTTCCGTTCCGAGCGAATCCTGTCGGTAGCTGATTGCGAGGATTGCGAACGATTGGAAATTTAACGTTCGATGGCAGCCTCGGGAAGGGGATTGAGAAAGGATGGAAAGGCTCAAACAACTCTCACGTGACAGAACTCTGGTTTCGAATTTGACGATTATTAAGAGCGACAGAACCACACACCAACATGCGTGTCTACAAAATGAAAGCGTTAAAAATTCATCAGCAAAGTACACAAACACACACACATACTTGTCCCGAAAACCAATCAAACCCTAAAAGTGTTTCAGTCCCAAAGCTTATCGAAAGCAAGCGTCCGTGAATGACAGCTCGTATAAACAAAAGCTAACAAAATCCCATCATCGAAGGCCGTGGGAGGGGGGTGTTAAATGTTTGCTGTGAATTTTCCTGTATTTAGGAAATCTCTCCAAATCAAGGCGAAATCCAGGCGTGGAAACGGGAGCGAAAGCTTGAGTGGCTTAAAATTGAATCAATAAGTCGCGGATTTTCGCCTCATTCAAAGCGTTCTTCCTTCGAAGAGGATACATTTACCCAAGGAAATGGTTGGAAGCGGGCAAAAAGTACGCTCCAAAGAGATCCAAGTATCAGCAATAAAAAAAAAAGGCAATGCGCGGAACGATCTGACGACGCTGCAATCCTTTCATCACAAATCTATTTTCCGAATGTTATTTGCCAATTTGGGTGGATTAAAATCGAACTAGAATAACATTGTCACGGTGTGCGGGCATCAGCTTTACATCGCAATGAACCGAGAAGAGTAAGGAAGAAAAAAAAACACTCTGGAAAAGGAAAAGGATTTAGTGAACGGTAGCAACCGGAGAAATACGTGCACAATCGGAGGGGGAAGTCGTAACGTTGATCTGGAATACATTCAGTAGAAATAAAAACCCTGGTTGTATGTTAGTGGATCTGGGAGAGACAGAACTTTTGGATGAGAAGACGATTTAGAGCACTTTTTTTTCCAATATCAGATGGATTGGAAATTACACAACTTATATAGGAACTGCGAAAGCACGAAATTGTTCTAACGCTTTAAGTATAGAATGTACACTGTACGATACAGTTGCTCTTCGTGATTGATCTGAACCAGCGAATTACACAAAGAGCACACAAATTCGCTGCGGTAGAAAATGTGATTCTGTGAACCCGAACTCATAACCATTCGATGACATGAAACCCCGAATGTATTGCAATAAGCAACAGGAGAGGATGTTTTCACTGACAAATCGTGGACATTTTCCAACATAATTTTTTTTTCAGCGAAAACCATTCTCCCACCCCGTTTTCGACATCTTTTTATTCGGCGAAGTGCACGTGATATTGAAGCAAAAATGTGATAATCTGGCGGGACCAGGTTTGGAGAATACAGCGGGTGCGATAAGGTTTCCCAGCTAGGGATTTTTATCGCGTCCTTCACGATTTCCCATTCCGGTCTTTTTTCCACCAAAACAAAGTTTAAATTCATCATTTGTTGTCCGTAGCGATCTGTTTTCACCGTTTCACCCGGTAACTTCGGTAGTAGCTCATGGTACAACACACCCCCCTGGATCCACCACATACAGAGCATTATCTTTCGACGAAACGATTTGGTGGATGGGTCGGCTCGTCAGGTGAAAGCCTTAATTTTTTGTGCATATGGTTCTCGAATTGACGAATTTCATGCCAACTAGGGATTGCCTTACTGTGCCAAATTTTCAATAACCGGTTATCCGGTAATGAAAATTTCATTACCGGTAAAACCGGTAAATTACCGGTAAACAAATACTTCAAAATAAAACCATTATCCTGAAGAAACGGTTTTTATTGATAATGTTTGTTTTACAAAAAGTTGGTTAAAGTAATACTTAAGTACACAGAGAATGTTAATTTTGTCGCCTTCTAATCTCGATCGGATCTCATTAACAACGTTTCCAGAAGAGGAAAACGCCCGTTCAGAGTCCAGTACCATTGTCATGTATTTGTCTCTGATCCTTCTCTACGAAAACTCAAGAAAACGAGAGTTTTCATCAATCCATTTATAGACGTTCAGTTTGGGCTGGACGTTGTTACCTTTGTTTGTTGCAATTGTCGTTCAAATTTTTCCTTGATGCTCAAGTGTTCTGCAGCTTCCGCATCGCCCAGTGGATTTTTTTCCTCCTGTTGTCCAGCTACATAATAAATATCATCATCATAAAATTTGATCAAGTCAGGATCAATTTCAAATCAGGGTTGCCATGATAAAATCTGTGTTTTCGACCTGAAAAAATATTTTTATCTTAGTTCTTTTCCAGAAAATCTGTATTGTATTTATAAGTCTAATTTTAGCCATAATTTGAGCTTTAGTTATTATACGATGTTGAAGGTAACCACGTAGCGCTAGTAAACATATACATTGTAGTAAAACACAATGCTTCATTGAGGTGTAATGAAAGTTTAAACAGTTGCATTTTTAATGCTTGTTTGCATTGCGCAACGTAAATACTCTTATTATAACATATTCTAGAGCTTGTAAGGCTTGCAATGGTAACATACTGGATAAGTGCCAACGAATGAACGTAGATTAAAAAACTGGATAGCTGTCAACGAATGAAATATATATTTATATTAACATTTTTTGAACTTTTATTGTTCAACCGTTTACCAATTAATTTCAGCAGTAGTTATTTGTCTACTCTTATCCGGTCCAATACCCGTTTCAACAGCTTCAACTCCAACGAAGATTTTGTGGGTTCTATAGATTCTGCTCAAAAAATTTGTTTTATATTATCCAAAGAGTACGATAAAAAATTCTGGTTTCCTAATTGATCTAACTAAATTCAATAGCAAAACGTAGTTCAAAATAAATAAAATAGATTTGCTCATCGAGTCGTTCAAATGATGTAAAATTAGATTCGCTGTTTGGTTTCGTATTTAACTTGAAAATTGAAGAACAGGTTCAGTTCGTTGAACATCCGCAGACAGCGTTCAACTCCAGTAAGAGCAAGCTTGTTGCAGATAAATTCTGAATATTCAATGATTTGAGCTCTACTATTTGCTGAATTGAGTTGAACTCAATGTAACTCGAAAGATCTATTTCTTCATGAACGACACCCAGCAGTTATAAATTTATCCGTACATATTGAAAAAAAGAAGCGCGTATTTTCCTCCAACGAGACAGCATTTGAACGATATGAATATATATAGCCATGTAGAATGTATCTTTCATCTGAAACTTTTTTTCATCAAAACTTCAAACGACAATAGCTAAAATTTTTAAGATTCCCAGTTCGGTAGACTCATCAATTATGATTGAAAAGTCCGAATTTTCAATTTTCTCCAAAGGAATAGTTTTCAATGTTCGGATTGGATCCAGGTTGGCTGCCTCATTCGTGTAGACCGCAATGCCTGTTCCTAACATTGACTATACCGATTGTTCCGTGTTAAGGAAACGCCTTGCAATCTGAACAAATGATCAGGGAGTGTTCAAATCGATTGCAATATATATCGACATCTCGTAAATCCTTCAAGAAATGACTAAGAAATAAGTTCTTGAAATGGATAATTTTCGTGAAGTGATCGGAAAAAAATATTCAAATTCATTGAATAAAAATAATTGTTGTATAAAATTGGAACCTTATCTTTAAAAATCTGTAAATTCTGTATTAAATCCTGAAAGTCTGTAATCTGTATCTGTATCTTGGTTTTAAAAAGTCTATATAAATACAGATTAAAAATCTATATAAATACAGATTATTCTGTAGATTTGGAAACCCTGTTTCAAATGCCTGCTTGATCAATGCAGTCCCTGAGGTTTGATAGAAGACATCAAAGTCATCATTAACTATGTCACGACCTTGAGCAAAATGATTATTCATATATGGGAATAAATCGGCGTATACGAAACGTCATTCTGCAATCCTTACAAATGCAATCTGACGTCAGCTTCATAAAGGTGCATTTTTTCCGCAATAGCAGTTTAACAGCGACCAGAACTGGTTCGAGGGCATCAACCAATTCCTTTATCGCTGTCAGTTCTGCATCGCTGAAACTTATCTTGTGTTTCGTTTTCAGATCGAGCAGCGATTTTTGAACTGAAGTTCGGAGGTCATAGAATCGGCGGAACACTGCCAGTTGTGATTTTTCGATCTTATTTTGATTCTCGAGTCATATTTCAAAGCGGCATAAAGACAAATATTATTCATGGTGTAAAAATGAAAATTACCGAAATTACCGGTTAATGATTGTAAAATTACCGGTAATTCGGTAATGGAAAATGACACGGTATTACCGGTAAAACCGGTTAACAATCCCTAATGCCAACTCGTCTTACGATTTATATGATTGTTACTTATTGACTCGAAAAATTTAATAGTTTAAAAAATACTTTGAAAACAGGCTATTAAAATCAGACAAAACTGTAAATAAGCTGGCGGCCGCTCGAAAATCCATTTAGTTGTGACTGGAAAGTGACGAGAAGATGGTCTCGCTCGCTCGCTTGAACGCAATGCTCTTCTCTCTCAGTTCCATTTCTTTTCTGCAGCCGGATCGAACGAAGTGTTTAGCGAAAAACGAAATGTGGATGGCAATTCGATACGAATTGTTTACAAATGTTTACAAGTAGTGATATTGTGTAGAGAATATTTCACCATATCAAAGAAACCATATTGTTTGATGAAAGTAGGAGTTTTAATACAGGTCGGACTCGATTATATATAGTCGACCATTTTTTTCAACAATTATTTTCAAATCCTATACATAATCGAATCTCAAGAAAACATTTTTTTCGTTAATGTATGAGTGTCAAACATTAATAGAAAAATAGCTTTTTTTTGTGATTCGATTATGTATTGGATTCGAAAATTAACGTTGAAAGTGAAATCGCGATTATATATAATCGAGGCCGACCTGTATTATTTGTTGACGAATGCCACAATCGATCATCGATTCTAATTGGCGGGGAGGGGGTATTATTTGTGCTAGGTATTTTCAAGGAGAAAACGACTCCTCTAAACGGTCATAATTCTTTTTTCGCTAAACGAAGTGGGCTGTTATAGTTTTACTCAAAAGATAAAATGTGCTCTTCTTTCCCCTTCCAAATACCGCTTTCGACCGATGATTCCAATTGTCGGGGTTCATAGAGGGGATATTATTTGCACTGGGTATTTCCGAGGAGGAATCGATTCTCCCGTGAGCGTTTATAATTTTATCCGGCTAAACGAAGTGGTATGATAATCACTTTATTCGAAAGATAAAATATGCTAATATTTATCTTTCGAAAAATAGCAATATGCTTGTTATTTATTGATTGCTAAGACCATCCCCACCAGTTGCTATATTCGGTTGCTAAACACAATTAGGCAACCACAACTTGAAAATAACTATGCATCCCCAGAGTAACAGCAGAGTAGCAACGCAGTAGTAACTTCATCGCAAGGTTGCTATTTGCATCAAACGTCGAAAATTTTGTTTCGATTCTCTCCGTTCTGCGTTAGTTGTGATTAAGGTTTATAAATTTAAGTTTTATAAAACAGTGATTCTTGCTTTCCTTTTGACGACGCGTGAGTCTTTTTGATTGAAGAACCTTCGGAGCAAACAATCATAACAACAAAAACAAACATCCTCGTTCGATAACCACCGGGGCGAAAGAGAAAGTAGTGTAATGGCAACCATGATAGCAACGACCGGTGCGAAAATGGGTTGCTATTTAAAATAGCAACGATTCAAGTTGTGAAATTACCAACACTTTTAGCAACCTACCGGTGGGGATAAATATTTTTTGAAAAATTTTTTAAAAAAATATTTTTGTTTCAAGTCAAGATAGCGATACTTGACAATGTTTTAAATCTTTTTGAAATATAGTTTTTTTTCGACGACGAAGATGAAGCTTTCTATCTTTTATAGTTTTTGGAATGCATGGCATTCTGGTATGCAGACTCCTGAAAAAAAATATGTTTTACTCGTAATATTTATGTGTGTAAATTCTCGCGTTTAATATGTACTTATTTCTAAATATAAGAAAGTTTGCAGAACATGTCAATCGCAGTAATTTATACATAATGAAAACATAAAAAATTTGTTGTTAAAAAACATTTTTCCTTAAAAAGTACCCACCTTCCAATTTATGTATGACTTGGTGGTAAATTTATGAGCTATTCATACGAGGTCTGTTCAAAAAGTTTTTTGTGGCATTATGTTGGTACTCATGTCTCTCGCTTATGCTGACAAGTACGGCTATTTTGAATGTTCAGTTAATTTTTGACAACTGCGCGCAAGAGCGTTTCTGAGATTTCAAGTCTGCAAAGTTGCTTGAATGATCAATGTCTTTACATCCACAATTCTTCACTGCAATCTGAGATGGTGCTGCTAATGGCCATTCGAGTTGACATAAGATTCGTCAATAACGTTATAACAAGCAAAAAATGTGCTGAAATGTTTAAAAATGTTCATTTTTGTAGTTTTCATATCTTTTTCAGCATGCTGAAACTATTTAAAAAAAATTAAAATCTCAAGAACACTTTTTTTTTGTTTTTGGGATATGCATTTTTTCATGTTTGTGCTAAAAAGCGGAAAAGATACTCATTTTAAAAAATTATAACCTTCGAATCACCCGACTGACTTTCGACTTTTACATCATATGGAATACATTTAGATGAACATCCTAGAGGAAATTGTAAACGGCGCTCCAAATGTCTACTTTTAGACGAAACTTTTTGAAAATATAATATAAATATTTTTTTTATCTAGAATTTATGGCTTGAAAAATAAATCACTAAAAATAAAAATCTGTGAAGTGTACAAATATGACGATTTTTTTATAAGAAAGGCAATTGTTTGAAACATACCCTATTATCAGAAAGTACCGAGAATTTCTAAATACAATGGAATCTCGATTATCCGCGGTGCGGATTATGCCCGACAGCGAGTTCCGTAGTATATCCATAGACCTCCCCGGAATTTGTCAGTGAGTGATAGACTCATGCACTTTTGTTTTGATCACTGCTTTTACATTATGTGACTACCTTCTAGGTGGATAGTTTAATAATTTCTGTGTTGATAAAACATAGTTCTCATGATGAAATTTCTTTTTCTTCTTATTTGGAACTAATTTTTAGTCCTTTATTGCGTAATCCGCGATTTTCGTTATTCGCGGTGAGCTTGCCAGACTATTCCGCGAATAATCGGGGTTCCACTGTAAAACAAAATAGAGTTAAATTTCAAGCAAATTTATTCTATCGTTTTCAAAACATGATCCATCTGAAGCAACACACATGTGCAATTAGCAATTTCACGTTTGATCAATCAATTAATCATCATCTCATTTCTTTAGTAGTATCACATTTTGGATGACCAGAACAAGGATTATATTCAAGGCTTGAACGACTCTAGTGACAATATTAGGCCCATATGCACACCACTGTTTTCGGAGGGTCATCATCACCCAACACATCTTCCCGTTAGCTTTATTTACATAGCCTATAAATCTTTTTTACGAAAAAAAAATTATTACAACACGATGTTTTAGTTTACCATTCAAAAAACGTCTACATTCAATAGTCTGTAAACGTAGACTGGCATTATACATCAGCCGGAATGACATAACAAGTGTGTTCGTTGAATTACTGGCGGAGATTGGATTTCGTATATGTAAGAAGGGTTAGAAGTAGGTCTTCTTCTTGAATGGCGTTAACGTTCCCTTGTGGAACTTTTGCCGTCTCAACGTATGCATTAACTAGCGTCATTTATTAATACTTGGTCGAGATTTCTTAAGCCAAATAACACGCCTTGAATGTATTCCGAGGGGCAAGCTCTTGAATACGCATGACCACAGTGCAAGTCGAAGGAAATTTCTTTGACGAAAAATCCCCCGGCCAGAACGGGAATCGAACCCGAACACCCGGCATGATAATGTGAGACACTAACCACTCGGCCACGGGTGCACTAGAAGAAGGTACAACAGTTGAAAAAGCCAAAACCAAAAGAGAACGGTTTATAAATTCAAGGTTTTATTCGGAAGGAACAGCAACTTATTCGCAATTTTAATCATCATTTCTTTCCCTTCTTCAGATGATCAAATTCCCTTACACTCTCGATCGATGCTACAGAGTCTGTGGACTGATTTCTGATTGTTCCAGCCGATTCTACCTATCGGTTCCTAGAGACCTGGTGTAGATTCAGTAATACTTCGATCTATCAGAACCGGGTTTTCGGCGTTCGAAAATTCCAAAGCTCCTTTTCTCATCTCTCTTGCAATTTAATACTTCCAGATTATTCACATTCGATCACCCTTCGCGTTCAGTCGATGCTCGAGACAAATGAAATTCAAGGTTTTCGCACCATCTTGTTTGGGACGGCTTTTTTCCCTCGCGTACAGACGAAACGGCTGGAATGTGGTGTCTTCCGCGGAGAGTCACAAAAACTTTTTGTCTGTGCTTGAAGAATTCTCTGTAAAGAAAAGCTGTGCCCCATTTCCGGGGAAGGAAAGAACGTTCCGAGCGGAAACTTTTGCACAGATTCGGCAACGGTTCGGAAATTTATACGGCCAAATCCTCGAGACAGGGCGTGATTTGCGAGTCAGAGTTTTGTTTCGGAACCGGCGAGAGAATTTGAGAAGCTGGAATGATTTTGTGATTTGTTCACCACCATCTCCCTCCCTCGCCAATTTGCATTGAGCAATGAATAATTGAACAAATTATATTATTTACATTGTTTACAACCGTCGAACCATTTTTAATAGGTCGATTGCTTGCCAAACGACGCTCCGCTGTCAGTTAATCTCAAGATGAATTTGAGGAAAATCTGATTCCGCGGTAATGCGATGAACTCAAACATTGAACAATGCTTTGGATTGGCATCCTTTCGGCAACATCGAGGAGGAAAGTTGGCGAAACTTTTTGATTGTCTTACAAAACTGAATCGCATACTCTTCAGTGGGATATCAACTTTGGCAAATACGAGAAAATACCACTGCAAGCAGTGGTATCTCGTTTCATGATGCAATTTCAGCTAGGTTCAGTTTAATGCTCGCGGGTGTGTATATGCCCTCTTGCAGATGTTAATTGAGGCATATTTGCTCAAAACTGCCAAACCGAACAAGTTGTTCGAATATTGAAACGGACTCCAGTATCACATGTATTTGATCAAGCGACAAGGAGTTGCATATGCGGTTTCCTCGAATGAAATCCAATCGTTGAACGGGAAAGGGCGTTTTGTTAATTTATTGACATATATACTCCAACATCAAGACCGATGGGTGACCTTTTCAAAACGGGCACACTTTAAATGTATCAAATGGCAGCAACATGATGCACGTGAACGCACTGGGAATTGCGCAAACCAACGGTTGCTAAGTGTAACGGGAAAGATCAAATTTCCAACCTAGTCTACCAGCATGGTTCAGCTGAGTGATTCTTCCTTCAAAGCGGGATATGGTTGCGAGATATCAATGTCGTCAATCTGGTTTGGAGAAAACGTGGTGGAAAGAGAAGAAATAATTGTTACAGTCAGTCTTCGGAAAACATACACAGCGTTCTGATTTCATCAGCGTGCATCCATTCAAGGCAGTGTGCAACGATGTTTAGTAACTATTTTGCTATCGAAGATGTTCTGAAATAAGCTAACACACACCCGATATATTATCGTATTTGCCACACGCATAAATGAATTCTTTAGAAACAGTCGAAATATAAAGTCTTCATGAACTCGTTCGATCTGCAGAATTTTTATTGTTGTATTGCAGATTGCAGCTTGCTTACACTGGTTCAATATAATGCGGCTGTTTTAATGCGCTCAATAAAGAAAATATATTCATTCGTGCACACATTTTTCGTTTCATCCTTCCATTCATCCTGAAACGGACTTCCCAATCGTCATTTTCGGAGCGAAAAGTGAGAAATATTCATTTATTTGAGCAGTTTGTGTTCAAACGAAAGTTTCGTTGTAGTTCTTCGAAATGTTTTCCTTAAATCTATTGAAAACAGCCAGGTCAAAGGTTGTGCAGTAGGCCATCATAAGTAATCAGTTTCGGGCAACGGTGTAATGGTAAGCGTGACTGTGATATGCAGATGAATCTTTCAATTGAAAGCCGTGGGCGTGATTTCGCATGTAAAAGGGTTCTTCCATAGGGTGTCAACTCAAAACTCGAAAAAAAAATTCTCGATATTTCCTTATTTCCCAGTATTTTTTTTCAGGAAAATTCCAGATGTAGACTAGTAACCAAATTTTCTACTGGTTCTGTAGCTGTAGTTCTTAAAAATTAATTTACTAAAACAAGAAAATTTATAAACGTCTGTCGATATTCTCCAATAAAAGAATTGTTTGTGATTTTAGATTGAGACAAACGACGACATCCGACGACGGATTTTTTAATAGAGTTTTAAGTTATCTTGAAGAATCCTTAAGCACACAAACACATTTAAAAAGTACATAACGAAGAATTTTCATTTTGATTCGGATCAATTTCACGAAACTGTTACGATTTGTTCTTGCAATCTTTCGGCTTCCTTCTGTGCGTTTCCCGTTTTTTTTTTCATTCCAACAACGAGAGATTTCGCTTCTGCTGTCGTAGCCGCTTCATTAACTTTTTTTATTTGTTTGAGATTTAATTCGTTCTTTCAAACCAGAAATGAGTGCATTAGCCCTACTGAAAGCGTGACATCAAATTCTTGTACTTGATCCGATTCATTTGTTGTAGATCTACAAAAAATACATGGTGGAACACTTATGCGTAGAATATCAACATGGGACAATTGAGCTTGATGATGTTTTTTTTAAAAGCTTGGAACAAACAACTACTTTTTTTGTGTTTGTCTGGAAGATTAGGCATAAAATAAAAATTGTCAAAAAGTAACATGGGACAACTATGCGCAGAATGGCAGTATAGGAGTGTTAATAACTTTAATGTATAGAACGTAGTTAGAAAAAATATGAAAATTTCCAAAACGGTCTTAATGTTTTCTCCGACACTGTAGCTCTGTTTTTGACAGCTGTCAAACTTGAATAATATTCATCACAAGTATGTTATCCAAGTTTAACTACTGTCAAAAATAGTGCTATACTCTCCTATACTTTCCATGGAATGGATAACTCTTTACACCTTTTTTTAATTTTGTTTACGTTTAGCTTCAGGTTTGTCATTATACAACATAGCATGTAAAATTTTCAGAATTTGTTTAGAAAAATAGTTATTCTACTGAGGTACCCAAAGATTTATTACACGGGAAGTCCGCTAAACGCATAATTTCGAGATGTGGTGATCAAGTAATTTGATAAGAACGATTCCCCGTTCATTAACCCTTTAAGACGAAAGAGGCATATATACGATGTTATCCGTCATTCTATAATATATACGGATAATCTTCCGATAAACACAACAACAAAAATAGAGGAATAAAAGTGCGACATCGCAATTTTGAAATGCTCGAAGAAGTGAATTGAGTAGCGGGAATGAACAAATTGTCAGGGTTTGACTGAAATAGATTTGTTCTGATTCGCAAAAAACTACAGGAATCAGAAGTATAGTTTCTATTAAAATCAAATAGTGTGAATTTCAATTAAATATTTATTGCAATTAAAGTTCATATAATCAAAGTGTGAGTAACGCTTTTGAAATAGATCCATCACCTGTAAGTAAATATCCAGAAGCCCGTAATACCTGAAATGAAAAAGAGAGAAAACAAAATATACATTTGTTTCATATAGATTTGGTGTAAAACAGAATTGGAAAAATTGAAAAAAATAAAGCAAAAATTGGAGGAAAAGTAGAAGTATAATCGAAAGGGAAGGATATAGTCCAAAAGAAAAGTGTCAGCACGAGATTTAAAAAAAATTGCTTTGTGAGTAATATTACACAATTTTTATTGAAAATATGTATTAATAATAAAGTAAATATTGAAGGCGATCTGGCGTCGTGGTTTACATCCGTACCTCTTACGCTAAAGTTCACGAGTTCAACTCTCACTCCCGCCACTCCCGTTCGAACGACGCATATTTTTGGAAATTAGTGACTTTTGATCCGACCAACCGATTTATGATTTATCAATAAAAAGTATTCCAGTAGACATTTTAGAGAAAAAAAATTTCAATAAAATATATCTGAACAAAGTTTTTCTAAAAAATTTTATATTTACGTAAAAATGTTTAACCTATTGCATCCCCGAAAGTCCTGTAAAATTTTCATATTGATGCGTTCGGTGTTTTTTTTCGATTGATCACAGTTGAATTAATAAGAAGCCGTGATCGTGATTTCGCATGTAAAAGAGTTCTTTAAGGATGATAATGAAAATAGAAGATATGGTGATGATCACAATTATCACAGTTATTGATGATTGATCACAGTTGAATCCACGTACTTTTAATGCGAGGAATGAGAAAGTGGAAAACCACCGAGAGTGTTTGAAAACGCCACATTTCAAATTAAATTGGGCGAAGACCAAACTCAACAACAATTCGCAGAACAACTACATGTTGACCAATAAACCATTTCCCGATGATTGAAGCCATGAGAAATAACATCGCCATGAAATCGATTTGACTTACAGACAACAAAAAACCGGATGAGCATTTGCAAAATTTTCCCTGCCAGGTACAAAAGAAAGTCATTTCTTCATCAAATCGTGACCAGGGCTGAAAAGTGGATATATTATAGGGACCCCAAGCGCAAAAGATGATATGTTAATCACGGCCAAGCCACATCGATCGCACGGCTTGATTCCTTCAGAAAAGGAAAATGTTGTGTGTTTTCTGGGATTACCCGGTTGTAATCTGGTATGACGAACGTTACCTAAAACAATCGATCGAATTGAAAGGTGTCTCGGTTCAAAAACGACCAGAACAACATTGAACACAACACAAAGTGGTTTTTCTTGATGACAATGACCCGCCACACCAAGCAAGATGGGCCAGTTAAATGGTTGAGCTACTCAATTGGGATCCGCATGTGGCTTATTCACCAGACTTAGATTGCCATAGTCCAAACAATGAAATGAAACTTTAAATTTTTCAAAATATCATATTCTCCGAAGTTTATCTCATCTAGTAAAATTATAAAATTCTATTCAAACATGGTTTGGGAATGCTCTTTAATGATCAATCGAGCCTTTTGTGATTTGTATTCTTTTCCTTCGAAGTATGTTGTTATCAGGGTAGTATGCATTCTAACGATGATTTTCATATTTTTTTTCATTTGACATTAAACTTCACCTGATGAAGGCGAGCCATCAACATCTTCTCGACCGGAAGTCGATGCTCTGTGTGTGCTGGGACCAGGAGGGTATGATGTACTCTGAGTTTCTAAAAGTGTTTTTATTTTTTTTACTTCCAAAATGTTACTTAAATCCAATAATTCGATAGGTTCACAATTGTATATTGTACTCAATCTTCGAAATGGAAGCAACGGAAACGTGCTACGTGATATGCTTTTTTCTGTAGAACTAGTTTAAGGCAAATAGAGCCCGAAACAAAAAAAATCAAAATTCAATTCTCACTCCCGACATTCTTCCAAAAATGGAAGTAAAGGGACGAACCAGCCAAATGTGTTGAAAGTCACTATAATACAGATAAAAAAATCAAAACTTTGTAATTGATGAAATACGACAATATGTGTAGAAGAGTATGAATCGAAAGCTAAATTCTCCTTTTATGTTCGAAAAACAAAAAATAAATGTATATTGTATAATAATGTATAATTTTTTTTTCGGTTCGATTATATACAGTGAACAGAAATCGGAGACTTTATATAATCGAGTGCGCCCTGTATTTTGATGTAAAATGATAGGTATTCTATCTAATCAGATCAGATCATAACACGATCAAAACATATATTTACTAGTTCATCAAAGACAACACCACTTGTACATCACAAAGAGTAGTTACTTCTGTTACAACAGAAATAGTTTGAAGTGAACTCTCAAGCTCAAAATGCATATTCTTTGCGGTGACAGGACAGTAAATTCTCTTTTTTTTTCCTGAATCGTTGTCATTGTTATCACACAAAAAACAGAAACCAGTCACAACCGCCATTTGTGATGAATAAAAAACAAGGTCTGAAGCAGCAATTGCACTCTGGATTTGGATCTGAACAATCTTTCAGCTAAATGTCCCTTGAATTGATTATCTTGATGGAACAGTGGCATTCTGATTTTTATTTTTTTGCATTCGCTATCGATGGTGGACAAAAAAAAACACGGAGCACTGTACGGGAAAATATTTTCGAGAGCGGAATTAGTACGACTTCTGATAACAAAATGAACGCGCGTGACAAACCGCAAAAGTATTTATTACTGATGTTATCGCTGATAATAATTGCAGCTGCACAGGTCACAAAACGCAAAGAAAAGCAAAAAACACCATTTCACTGTTGCATTTACCTTCAATGGGGAAAAACCGCCGACTGGGCAAATGTGTGCGTCCGTTATCAGCAAACTCTAATGGGAGATGGGTTACAATGACGAATTCCAAGAACTGAGACGCTAGGAATCATGCACAAGTGTGAGACGTTTCTTTAACACCTTCATTCGAACACTCAGCGATACAGAAAAAAATATGATTGCCATAATGTGGATTACGGTTCGCACGCTAATAGGAAACCATCACCATTATACATCATTTCAACTCAATGTTCCCCCACCAGCTCAACCATCCCCCAGCTCCACGGCACGATATACCCGTAAACCACAGAATTACGTATTTCGACACTTTACATTCCGTGCTACTCTGCGCTTGAGCTCTTCTCAATTATTAACAACAAATTATTCACAGTTTGTTTTGCTCCCTCCTCTGGCGCGGAGCTTCTTCGCGATCAAACAAATACGAGTTAGTTCGCTTCGGTTCCCCTTTCCACAACTCCACTTTTGTGGTCCGGTCGTTTCCAATTTAAGAACATGGTTGGAAGCCAAAATCAGCAGCAGCAGTAGCAGTGCTGCCAGCAAGGCATCAGTACCGGACGCTCCGAACGATCGATCGATCATTGAGAGATAGTATTAGCAACCATTTTGCTCATCATACGCACTATTTCTACGGTTTCCCAAAAAAAACTCAACCAAACAGGACTCCCCCACGATCGAGCGGTAATATTCCGCGACGCAGCACTATCTCTTCACATGCTCCTTATGTGCAGCAGACTCTTGATTCGCTGAATGATGCTCGCAACGAATGTCAGTCATTGCAGACCGACCGGCTCCGCCCCTTTGCACCTTCTTTACGTGCCACTTCAACTCCACGTGAAAATGACCTTCTTTCGAGGACTGTTGCGCCCCGTACAGTGAGCACACACACCATCAATCGGGCGCTGGCATAGATTCACTTCACTGCTGCAGTGACATGTCAATTTCTTCACTCGGGATAAGGTTTCCTATCTGTCGTCTCGAAAAAGTTGCAATAGTTTTTGATTCGATTTTATTTGCACCTCGATTAGAGCTCGGTTTCGTTATCGTTAAAGGAAGCACGCAACGAAAAAGCTAAATGATTTGCCCAAATTGGCAAACAAATTCAAAAAGACTCAATCTGTTGAATACGTAACTAGTTGCATAAACTTTATTTAAATTAAACGTCAAGTGTAATTAATAGTTATTAAATAACTTCAAAAATCATGCAATTTTACAAAACAAAGAGAAACAAAAAAAACGATTTCTTCAAGAAAAAGTGAACAAATTTCATCTCGATTTATTTCTAACTAAAAAGTAAAACGAATCAAAAGCCTTTACAAAAGTCGCAAGCGTAGTTGCTGCATGGGCATGCAATACTTATCATAGTGTATCATCAACACTATGTTTACATTGGGGTGCCAAATTACCCGCATACCGAATTTTCACTTTGGAATGAAATCTATGAAATTTGTAATTAAAATCTCGATACACTTATTCGAATTCGTTGAAGAACATCAATTTTTTATCCAAATCAGCTGTAATATTTAAAATTGGCTCACTATTCGATTTTTAATGATTTTTCATAAAACGCACATGAAAAATTTTCGAGATTTCAAAAACAATAAAACTTGATTTTTTTTAAGCACAGATATTTTGGGTTTTTGGCATCTGACGTTTGTTACTACATTACTTAAACACTTTTTTTTATTCACCATTGATATCTGTGATATTTTTTTCAGAATATTTCGAGAGCTGCGCGGCGCGAAAATATCCAATAATTATTAAAAAAAAAAATCTATTTTTTTTCATTTTCTAATATTTTGTTATTATCCTAAAATCTATAATTGTATTGTATTCATGTGTTCGTGAAAAGTGCCTCCACATCTTATCACCAGCGTTAAAAAAAATTGAGTAATTTGTTTGAATCCCTGGGGTAAGTGTACCTATTATGGAGGACATATGTCACCAACTTGCAGAAATTGGCGAATAAATACTCTTTTTAGTTCACAAGTACACAAAAGTATACTATTTCTAGCAATTTGAACTGTGTTTTTGAAGATTCTCCCTGATATTTCGAAGATCGATTGACTAAATTGTATAAAAACATGTTTGAAAATGCCACTTCCATGTACCCATTATGGTAATGGTGTTCCTGGAGTTTCGTAATAAGTGTACCTATTATGGTAATAGTCGGTGTCACATGGAAAAAGTGTTGATAGGATTCAGATAATACTTCAATAATAATCTTTAAATAAAACTGTTCCTCTAAATCTTATTCCTAGCATGCAATACTATGTCGTTAATTCTACACTCGGCAAAAATTATGGGAACGGAACGCGAAGTCGAAGTATTTAAGAGATTTTAGAAACGTTGTAACTTTGTGAAAAACAACGCATGAAGATGAATATACATCATTTAAAGCTTCAAGTTTTGGACGTAATACTTGAATGCTCCAATCTTTTTGTGTGTAGGTGGTGTAGTGGATAACAATACTAGAAAGAAAAAAAACGATTTTTTCAATTTTTTTTTAATTTGTAGATTAACACAGTGTTTTATTAACCAATTCAATATTAAATCCAATTAACCTTATCAATCAGCATTCATTTGATTCCAAGAACGCTCCTGTAGGTCATTTTACTACAGGAAAACGTTTTGATAGGATGAAAAATTCCCCTTTTTCTAATGAATACTTTTTCAATTATGCGATTATTCCTAAATCAGAAGGCAGTTTTGAATATTCCAATAAATTCTGTACAAGACTTATTATTTATTATTCATCCGGCATTTGGTATCCGGCTTGATACCAAATATTGACCGGATAGGCAGGATACCGAATATCTGTTTCATCTCTAGATTAGACTGTTGTTATGTGCTTCCCGGTTGTAAAATAACTGCCTGCTGCTCGTTGCTCGGCCTTCCTGCTAGCTGACAGGAGAGCCACAAAGGCGTGAGTGTTGTGATGTAGTTTTTGTTTCTCTTCAGGAACTGAACAAAGGATATCAACACATTCACCTAAGATTTAATTTTCAACATAGTGGATCAAAAAAATATGCTTCGGTCGGACACGCATAGTGCTATTTCACTACACTACTGAGCGTTCAAAAGCGCCCTATGATATGCAATAGCACACCGTGAAAACGTGAGGTACAATCATAATAGCATAACAACCAGGGTTACCAGCCAGAATTTTAAAAAATTAGGAAGAATGAAAATAAAAATCAGGATAAATCAGGTTAGCTCATATTCAGTTGTCCGAAAAGTTAATACCGATTTTCGGGAAAACTAAAACATCATTTTTAATCAAAGCATAATCATTTAATTTTATATCCCTAGTTCTGTTTCACAATCCTTCGCCATTTTTCACACAGCTTAAATATTCTATCCTCCCTGAACATGTTTGATTCCTCGTCGAAAACTGCTGCGAGCCATACATGTGAGAATCAGGTTGCTCATAATACAGACTCCATTCCAAATCCCACCAGAAACAGAGTGTCTCTTTCTTCTGGCGAAACCCGGATATGTAAAAGAATTGATAAGCATGGTATAAATCCTCGCATAAGCGGAAATGCTAGTGTTTCGCCTGACCATTTGAACGTTTATATTTTTTCCAAAAAACCTACGGCATCACTATAGTCAATTGAAGAGAAATCAATATTCAACTTTTCACCGAATCCATCGGCCATGCTTTAGAATGAATCTTTACTCGACAAATGTGAAAAAGCATATCAGCAGTGGAAGACTTGTTGATTTTTTCCTAATTTTTATGATATTTAGGACGGTTATAGATATATTCACCATAGTCCCATAATTAAAGTTGATTCTACTTTGAATCAGACGAACGAATTACACACAACATCTTTTTATATTGACTGTGGATTCAAAAATTTTCTCTTGAATAATTTTACACTCTAAAATGTATTCCTACATTAATAACTCTGGGGATACGTTTACATACACATTAGCCTAGATAAAGCAATGTTGTTCCTCAAACTTATTTTCGTTGTAATTTCATAAATTTGTCAGACAATCTGGTTTCATGAAGAGAATTTAACTCAATGTAAGATATATACAAGTGCGAACCGGAGAACTATCATGACAGAAAACTTTGACATTTATTACGAATAATGTAAAGAGTACAAAAATCAGGAAAAATCAGGATCATTTCAGAGAAATCGGGACAAATTGATTTCGATAAAATCGTATAAATTGGTCGAATCACAACATCAAGAAGGTTGCAATGTATGCATCTACACTGTGTTTGCATCAAAACAGCCACTTCACAGCATAAAAATATCATTATTTTGGCCACATATTCATTAGCGAAATGCTAAGAAGCAATCATCAATGGGATACACGATTTTTCAAACTAAATGTTTAAACGAAAGAACAATGTTTCGCATGGAATCAAGTATCAAAATCGACAAAGAAGAAATTTTTGATGTTTAAAAATCATATTAGAGCCTTTAAAAATAAGATATGTTTTCTTAACTAATACAAAACTCAATCGTATTACCATAAAAGGTACTATTGCGATGATAGGTACTTCTACCCTTGGAGATGAAAATTCGAGAAAATACTCGAAGTACCTCTATTATGGAGTACCACGACAAATTATAAAAAAAAATCTATAGAAAATATTTTTTTTAAATGAACGTAATTTTTCGATATTTAGAAATTTTGGATTTTTTTAAATTTTTAGTTCCATTAGAACATAATTTTCATTTAAATGTACCTGTTTTTGTTATATTTATTTTTTTAGAATTTCAGAGGGTTTTGCGGTACAATTTTTTAATACAGGTCAGACTCGATTATCCGGAGTATTGATTTTTTTTTCACTCCGGATAATCGATTCATAAAAAAAACGAATTTTCTCTCGGTAAACGTAATATAATTGTGATTTGCACTTATTTATTAAACGATTTTATCTAGGTTGAGCTGTTTGTATGTTTGTGACTTTGTAACTTTGTAACTTTGTAACTTTGTATGAAGCGCTGTACCATATTAATAGAAATTTAACCCCCTTCCTGTTGACCGTTTGATCTGAATTTTGGAACACATCTTCATCTCTGGTGTCATTATGAAACTGCGTATTCTATGATCTTGAAACTCCAAGATGGCGGCCGCTACAAAATGGCGGATTATTTACATATGTTCTCAAAATCCCATCAATATGGGTTTTCCCAAAACTCTATCAATATGAGTATCAAATGAAAGGGATTGACTAGTAGAACACAGTTATTTATGAAAAATGCAAATCCGAAAAGGCCGCCACCACAAAATTGCGCCATATATAGTTTTTTCAAAACCTCGTCAATATGGGTATCAAAAGAAAGTTCTCCACTAGTAGAACATAGCAGATAATGAAAAATCCAATTCCAGATGGCCGTAGTCCCTAAACAACTAATTACTTTTTAAATGGTTGCATTTAGCTTGACCTGTTTTTATGTATGTTTGAATGTTTGTAGGGTTTTTCCACATTAATAGAAAATTGACCCCGTTTCTGTTGACTGATTGATCTGAAATTTGGAATATACATCATAAAACTGCATATTCCAGGATCTTGAAAAATTAAATTTGGCCGTCGTTAAAAAATGGCTGAATGATTTGACTTGGAGAACACGAAACATAATAAACAACATAAAATCAAAAAGGTCGCCGCCACTAAATGGTTTTCGTGCCGCGCAGTTCCCGAAACATTCTGGAAAAAGATCACCGATATCAACACATAATAAATACAAAAACAAATAAATATACATATTTAAATATAAACTAAACCTGTAACGGTTCTCATGGTTTCGAAAAAAACAAAATTTTAGAAATTTATTTTTTGTACCGCGCAATACTGTTAAAATTCTTGAAAAATCGCACATATCTAGAAAAGGCGCAGAATCTAATAAAAACAAGTTAGAGTAGTAGTGAATCTTTAAATACAAAAAAAATATAATATTTCAAGATTTTTTTTAGTACTTAAATTTTGGATGAATTTTTTTTTGATAATATTTCACTTTCAGAATTTTTTTTTCAAATTTTCATCTGGAAACTATCGAAAAAGCTTGTATAAAATTGAGAAGTATGTTTTTTTGCCATAGATACTTTGTTGAACCTCATAGGGGTCAAAAAATAGTCCAAATTTCCTATTTAGTGCCCTCTACAATATTTCCCCTGTAGAGATGGACCAGCCTTTGGCTGAAAATCTCTTTAATAAAGAAAGAAAAAAAAAATCCCATAGAGCGGGTGATTTGGTTTGATTTGGAGCACATTTTACTTCCATATCCGGCCAGGCCCTTTGAGAGCCTTGGTGATTATTACTCCTGACCACGTCGATAATTTCTCAAGCCGAGTATCGAGTAAATTTAATCTATGCTAAGAAGCGTGTCTTTTAAAAAATAATTCTTGTGAAAAAAATCATTCAATCCGTGAAACATAATCTGTTTCCTAAGGTACAAGTACAAGGGGAACGCTTCATTCAAATCGGAGCCACGCAAATTTTGCCGATCCATTGTTTTTTAGTGGAAATGCTCAACAGAAGCTAAGGCTTCATGCCAAACAGCTGTCGGTCACAAACGTTTGACTCATTGACAAAGCTATCTGATGTAGTCAATTTGTGTGAATACTATGAACGATTATTATTTAATAACGAATAGTTTTGTCTAGTTACCATGAAATTTTTGTAGTTCTTCGGGAATGGTCCATTGATTCACAGAACCAAAATTAAAGGCGAATCTAACTATGCCTCACGATAATGAATGAAACCTCGTTTACCAGGAAGATCACCTGATCACGACCTGATCGAAGCTGATAAGGAAAAAAATCTCTCATTCCATCTATTTCACAAACAATTTTATTATTCCCAACAATAACAATTGACAAATGTATTGGGAAACGATACAAGAAAGGTTATACCGTACAACGATCACTAGAATAATCCCGATAATCACCGTTCTATCAACACGAAGCAAATATAGTACGCTGCCATTTCCAGTCTTCCTCCGTTCGGAAACAAACGAAAAAATGAATCCAACCAAATTGGTCGCTTCAGTCCAACATCGAGTCCCAGTGCTGCAACAACCTGTACTGCTCTGGCAAGTTTCACACGAGCCGCGAGCGAGTGGCTGCTGCTGTTGCCGTTCGTAGGTACGAACGTCCACCGGCGGCAACTCATGGGGCGGTAGGTAAATAAAACAACCAACAATAACATCGACTACACACCCCAAACAGCGAAAAGTCCCTTCTCCTTGAGCCCCAAACAAGCAGCGCACGTGATGGCTATGAAGCAGCAGAACAGAGGGAAATCGGCGCAAAAAAACGGAAAAGTAGAAACGTCCAGAAGACTAAACTGGCCTTGTTCCGAGTACTTGTCCACTTTTTCTTCTCCATTTTTCTTTTCTTGGGTGGGTGGCTATGTGTGTTTGTATATGCGCGCCCGTAGATTTGCATGTACCTAAGCGAAATGCGAAGTTGTTCAGCTTACCAAGGTACAGATTTTTTCTCTTCCTTTCTTACGAAACCAAATCCCGAGAGTACTCGACAAAAGGTCGCATTTTGAAGCGGCGATGGGACACAGAGAGGGGTGAAGAAGCACGACAAGCGTGTAAGAAAAATGGTTCAAACCTGCGCGTAGCGGGAGGGAGCGGTCTTTTTAACATTCTCCTCCGATTTCTCCGCGATGCTAAAAATAAGTAGCACACGTGTGCATCTTTTAAATTCATTCCGCGCAAAGTTGCACGTTATGTTGGGAGCGACAGCAGCAGAGTGGATGCTCTCGCGCCAAAGTTGGCCAAAAACATGGGTGAACCGTGTTACTGAGTCCCGTGCTCCCGGAGTACATATTGCCAGGCGGGCTGTAAAAATTTAATTATGTTGTTTGATATACGTTTAAACCGATGCGCCGTAAGAATCCCCTTCCGCACCCCCGGGGAAACACAATTGTTCGGTGGGTGGCACATAATGGTAGAGGGAAAAGTTTAAATTTAGCCTGGAAAACGTTTGGTCACACTTGCGAGTGTAACAAAGTGTGGGCTTGCGGTGTAGCCAGACGAATCAGGGATTCGAACGGGTTTCATGGATTGTTCCTTAGTTCTTTCCGCGATGTGAAATTTCCTGGAGTAAATGGCGAATGAAAATGGAAGGATTTAATGGGTTTCAGCAACAACAAAAAATGAATTGTAGGAACGAGGATTCTGCGGAGGAAAAAAGCAGAAATACAGAAATAATCACCATTTGTTGTTGAGAAGGGTACAAAAAGCTCCCTATCTTATCTCAATTCACGTGCGCAAATTCGCCCCGATGAGTGAATAATGTGCGCTTCATAAAACGAAAATTAGTCTTGTTTTTACGTGACTGTTGATCGCATTTTTTTGTTGTTACGAGGGCGGTGTGTACGTGTGCAAATTTATTCTGTTTATTTGTATGCCTTCCGCGCAGACCTCACGTTGGAACAGCTGATGTTTGCTTGGGACATGTTTGTACAGTTTTAATTTTCCCTTGGCAGAGCTATCCTGGTGGTGTTTTCGTTAACTTGGAGAAATACTGTGCGCCCTGGAAGCTGTTTTTTCTTGTATGTTGACAATGGTGAAACAATGGAAGGGGGAGATGAATGGCAGTGAATAAGAATATGAAATATGGTTCAGGATTATTATAGGCAGGGATACACTATTGTTATCATTCGCAACAATAGGGGAGAAATCCGTATTTCAACAATGTTATGCAAATATTTTTGAAAAGTTCGCCGAGTTTTTTCATCCATCAGACTTTGCTATTTTCGATTACACTTGTTCTGATCAATGACAGTTATCTTTTCATATTTTGATTTTTCAATTCATTGTGTGTGTGTGTGTATTCAATCGTTCTCGAACATTTCTTCCACTAATGATAAAAAAAGAATTGGATTGGAAGTATAATGTACAATTAAAGTGAACTATAACTCCCAACACCATTGAGTGCGTTCTTTGTGCAATTTTGCTGCCTCGACTTCGAAATGTAGAGTCTACCAATATATGAGTTCAGACCCAAACTCGATTGTGATACAATCGACTTAAAACCAGCAATTCCATAAATAAAACTTTGTTGAGATTTCAATGCGGAATAATGCCAGTGCAGGTCGGGAGAGCTTTCCGCCGAAAGAATCTCCCATCGAACCTGAAACCTGGATGTGGCACGCTAACTATTTAGCCCTGTGAATCGCAATATTATAGAACATCAAAGAATATTTTTAAAATTAAATCAATCAAGCTCAAAAACCATCCAGTAAAAAACTGATAAAATTGTATCAAAAAATATACAATAAAAAAGTTTTTATATATATATATATTTTTTTTTGTTGAATACAAACTCTAAATTTAAAATTGCAAAAAAGCAGTTTTTTTTATTTTTGTTTAAGTGAAACTTGAAGTAACAGTGTACACTGTGATTAGATTTCCTGATAAAGAAAATTAGAACAAAAACTGAGGAAACTGAGGGTATGGTTCAAGTCGCAACTGCATTTTTGACGAATGACTACGAAATTGTTTCATTTAATTCGCTTGTTTCTCATTGGCTATTATTTTATTTTAATTTTTATTAAATTAGAATGAAATTTGTGATTTAGCTATTCAGGAGAAATTTTTGTGGTCTTCGCAGTCAAATGGTTTCGCGTCTGCCTGCTGAATGGCTTACTGTGAATCCAATCTCAAGACTCTCCATTGCTTGATCTTCTTTCAATGATAGAGGCGAATAAATCTTCTAGTTTGAAATTTAAACACTTGTATAGCAAATCAGTTGAATATAATTGTTACCTATATCCGATGTTATACATACAGAATCGCAAAATTAACTGAGCGCCGTTCCAGCGAGATCTTGAATTTGAATTTATGGGAAAAAACGAAAATTTTCTAAGTATCCGATATACTTGCATTATAAACTTGGGGACTGGACTTGATTTACGCTTGATATTTCCGAGGTGGAATCGATTCCTCTTTTGAGCGTAAATTTTTATTTTCCGACTCAATGAAGTGGTATGATAATCACCTTATTAGAAAGATAAGATGTTGCTTCATTTGAAAGATGAAAAAAAATAGTACAGGATATAGTTAGGAAACGTCTAAATTAGTGGATTTAAATAACATTTTGGAACCGAAAAATTAAACACTGCGGTAGTTTGTCTGCTATCAGCCACCATAGTTAGGAATTATACTGAATACTTTATTCAACCATGTAGCAGTTTACGCTTTTTCTAAATGAATTTTAATGGCGAATGGTCATGTTCATGAACTAATACGTCAATTCTATGAACAATAGATAACGGTACTAGGTATAAATATAAGATTATTAGCGTGGAAAGATAAAGCGATCTCTTTGAAAGGAAATTAATTCCTACCGCAAAGGGTTAAAGAGGTTAGTGGTTTATAAAGCGTTATTATTAATTTTATCCAAAATATGGATTTTTTAAAACATGATTGTTTCTATCAACTAAATTAAAGCTCTTTAATCGCTCTACAATTCGTTCTTTGACACTCAACTTATATCTTTCTTAATTCGCTGCAAGGCGTCGTGCACAAATTACGTAACGCGTGCACAAATTACGTAACGCATTCCTAAATAAATTCAGCGCCCCTATATGCTTGAGCAGATAGCTTCGATTCTGGGGCCGAATGTGGTGTGTTTCATGAGTCAAGATGATAAAGCACGTGTTGTAATGGGCTAAACCGCGGTCAATAGGCAGGCACCAATTAGTGCATCCCAAATATCGCGTCAATCTTCCAAATCATTATTTTTCATAGCTGCTACACATAAGGTTATTCCCTCGGTTATCACAAGTGCAGAAAGAAGCTAGGGCACTTTGGTCATTCTGAATCAGTTGGATACAGTGATCCAACGTACGTTGCAGGTTGTTCAGGAAGGCACTGTTCTTCAAATTCATGGGTTCGATTTAAAAAAAAAAGGTGGCGAGCTCCCTGAATTCGAAATTATTCGATATCGAAGATTTATAAACCCAGTAATCATAATTAATGTGGATGGAGGACCAGACAAGAACCCTCGTCATAGATATATATATTTTCATCATTTTAATCAATCGAATCTTGATACATTCTTTTTTTACAAATAGACCAGAACGCATGGCTTTCAACCGAGTTGAACGTCGGAAGGTTATTATTTCTAGAAGTTAGAAGGATTAATACTTTCGCATGATAATTATGGATCTCACTTGGATGAAGAACTCAAATCAATCCGAAACTGGAAGCGAAACATTTTGAGTATGCAGCGAAATCGTTAGATGATCTGTGAAACAACCTAGCAATCGATGGATATCCCGTTAAAGCCTAATATATTAAGCCCGAAAACTCCCAAAATGAGAATGTGGAATTTGTAGGATATTTAGCCGAGTGATTTTCCTCGTCACGTGAGAACATCAATAATGTTTCATCGTCTGAAAGAACATTTAACTCATTCTCAGTACTGGTTAAAAATCTATCTTTCCCTTTTTTAAGCATTGAAACACGGTGGCGCCATTTCCGAGATCCAAGAAGAGGTCGGTTCAAGACCATCGGTCGGATTTGGACTATTTCCTCCTATTCTTTAAATTTGAGAACGTATTTTTTAAATTCCTAAGAAAGCGACCCTTTTGTTGAGCAGTGACAAATCTCGATGATCGATTCAGTCTCGAACTTCTGAAAACAAACAGTTATTTTTGTATAAATCAACATCAATTTATACCATATGCTGTTCCTCTCAGCCAAACACTAGATGGTTTGAAAGTACCATTCCCAACAGATGTAAACATTGATTTTCTTTCTCTGTTTGTTAGAAATTCAATGAACTTGTCAAATTGAATTCGAATAAACTTTGATTCCGGCATGGACAGATTTTCTACGTTGATATTTTCATTATTTAATAAAATCTGAAATGTTATGAAAATTTTTCAAACAACTTTGATTTTGCGTTACGTAACATGAGGGGGAGGGGGTTTGTGTTGCGTTACTTATTGTTACATAGGAGGGGAGGGGGGACGGGGTCCAAAAACCGCATTTCTAGCGTTACGTAATTTGTGCACGACGCCCAATATCATCAGAAAAAATCCATACAAAATATTCAAAAATCACGATGTATATACAGCAATTCCATGCCAAACCGATATAGTGGTTCTCAGATTTTCGTCAAAAGTGATAATTTTGTTCTTTATCGCAAAACATGAGACCCGTATTTTTTTAATTTTTTGTTAGTGTACCCATTTCCATTTTAGGGTGGTTTGAAAAATCAATTTTTTCCATATTTTCTCAAAAATAACCTTTTTCGAAAAATCATAACTTTTAAACCACCGAACCAAATCAGATGATCGATATATCAAATTGAAGCTAATGATCTAGCCTTTTGTATTGAACTTGTGAAAACGATGGATGTTATTTTCGTAATCATTGACTGCAGTCGTTTTTTTATTGTTTTCATGACTTTGGACTAGGGGGCGCTATATTTTTTTATATTTTTTCTTGAAAGCTAAGGATTTTTTACATAATATATCTCGATATTAGAGATGCTTTTTTTTTGTTTTTGAGATAATCGACATATCAAATTGAAGCCAATGAACTAACCTTCATTAAAATATTAAACTTTCCAAAACAATGGATTAAATTTGCGTAATTATTGATTGTAGTCGTTTTTTACTGTTTTCATGGCTTTGGACTAGAGGGCGCTATATTTTTTTATATATATATTTAATTTTTTAATGAATTTTTCGTGAAGGTTGAGGATTTTTTACATATCTTGATATCAAAGATGATATTTTTTTTGTTTTTGAGATGTGATTTTTCAAAGTTAACCGATTGTTTTAAAAAAACAGGTTTTCCCCCTTTCTCCAGTACAAAAATTTATAACTTCAGAACTACTGGATCGAAATACCAAATTGGAGCTTATGATTTGAAAAAATACTACTTTTGCGAAAAATTAGGATTTTTGTTTCTGTAATATTCAATTGCACTAGTTTTTCATAGTTTTCTCGGTTAAAGATAGAGGGCGCTATAATCTCGATACCGTTTTTGAGTTATTATTTTGCAAATTTAACACGTTTTAAGTCTTCGTTCAATACTCCTATGTGACTAGACTAGACCTATGCGACTAGAATTCAATCTTAACGTGTATGATATTTTTTTTGAAGAGGGCTAGGTTATTGGCTTCGATTTAAAATGTCATTCATGTCAGTAGTTCAAATGTTATGAATTTTTTGAAAAAAGTCATTTTTGGATAAAAGGGGAAAAATGATCATAAATCTCGTATCTCGAGATTGGTTAAAGCTACAAAAAATGTTTTTATATCAAAATATAGATAATTTATTGTTCTTTCAGTAAAAAATATTCCTTTACAGTTTTGATGAATCTTCGTCCTTTTCTTCGGATATCTTCCATCAAAGTTTGGACTCTCTGTTGGTCAACCTCAGCGACCATTTTATTCCACGATCTCTTCATGTCTGCAGTTACTTTGGCACAAATTCCGCAATTCTGCTCCACAATTGCCCCATATTTTTCGATTGAGCGGTATTGGAGGTAATTGGAAGGATCGAGATCTTTTCCAATGTAATCGATCTCATTAGTCACGAAGAACCACTGAAACATCCCTCGACTGCAGTGGCACCTCGCTAAATCTGACCGAAACTTCACTGGACGTTTCTGCAGACACTCTTCTTTATACATTTTCGAGTCCATTGTCTTGTTTGTGACGAAAACCTTGGTTTCCTGTTTACATCTGCAAATCCCTTGCCAAATGAAAAACTTTCTGGCAAATTTATCAGCGGAAACAAACTTTAATTTGCTGGGAATGTCTCGTCTAGCAGTGCCATTCTAGAATTTCAAGCCTTCACGTACATTTCGTCATTCATCAGCATGCATCCTTCGTACTTCGTCAAGACCTTGTTGTACAACTTTCGAGGTACAAGTGGTCTTTTGGTATCCACATTTTGCTTCAGCGTCCTTTGCAGGCACAGAAATTACGATAACCATCTCGCATGAGGATTCACCGGAAATGGGCTTTGGTTAAAGTTGTGTTTGTGGCGATGACGTAGTCCTAGAGTTTACGTTAATTAACCGACTATCTTCAAACTCAGCTTCCGATGAAACATTATACCAGTAATTTTTTATTAGGGTGCCCATTTCCATTTTAGGGCTTTCTGAAAAATCTTTTTCCCAGGAATTACTTTTTTCTAAAATTCATAACATTTGAACCACTGAATCGATTTAGATGATCAACAAATCAAATTGAAGGCAAAGAGAAGCCTTTTATTAAATGTTGAACTTGCGAAAAAATGGATTTTATTTTCGAAATTATTGATTACAGTCGTTTTGTATTGTTTTAGTGGTCTTTAGTCTTTAAGTCTTTGTTCAATACTCCTATGGGACTAGGCTAGACTCATGCGACTACAATCCAATCTTTCCACAAATGTGATATTTTTTCAAAAAAAGCTAGCTTGTTGGCTTCAATTAATTATGTCAATCATCTAAATCGGTTCAGTAGTTCAAATGTTATGAATTTTTGCAAAAAGTAATTTTTGGATGAGGGAAAAAATTATTTTTCGAATCACCGGTTAACTTTGAAAAATTATATCTTAAAAACGAAAAAAAGCATCTCTGATATTTAACCCTCTACAGCCCAAGTCCGCCTTTAGACGGGCTTCGCGGATTCTCTTCTCAAATTATTCAGACATTATTTTCATTGTTCACCCCCACTAGAACGTCTTTAGAATATTTTCATCTATCACACATACACATTGTTTTTATGATGGAAGCTTTCTGTTAGGAGTATTTTATGTTGAAAGTCGGAAATTCGAGATAAAAGTGGAGTAGGTATTTTTAGATAAATAAAAAACTTGGGCGGTAAAGGATTAAATATGTTATGTAAAAAATCCTCAGCTTCCAAGAGGAAATATAAAAAATAAAGCGCCCTCTAGCCCATGAAACCAATAAAAAACGACTACAGTCAATAATTACGAAAATAAAATTCTTATTTTTTGCAGGTTTAATTTTTTTTAATAAGCTTATTGGCTTCAACTTGATATGCCGGTCATCTAAATCGGTTCAAAAGTTATAATTTCGCGAAAAAAGTCTTTTTTGGAAGAAAAAAAAATGGAAAAAATTGATTTTTCGAACCACCCTAAAATGGAAATGGGCACTCTAATAAAAAAAATCTAAAGAACGGGTCTAATGTTTTGCGATAAACAATAAAATGTATTACTTTTGACAAAAATCTGAGACCCACTTTATCGGTTTGGCATGGAATGGCTAAATACATCTTCAAATATACCTTAAACAATAACCAAAATACCCAAACACTCCACTTTAATTCTAGCACCCGAAAAAAAATCACGAAGATTCATTATTTTTAGACTTTCCCCCTTTTTTTTTAAGGCTTTCAATAACCAATATTGAACCGTGTTTTGATATTTTGGTAGTTACTGATAGATTAGTTGGTGATTTGAATGTTTATTATTTTTATAGTTAATAATTATCAATTACACTTGATATTTAGTAAATTTTATGTCTATTTTTTTAACACTTTTTGGCTGGTTTGTCAAATTATTTTCATTTTTTTTAAAGAATGTCGGAAGTGAGAATTGAACTAGCGACCTTTTGCGTGAGAAGTTCAACTAGAATCTACCGAAATCGCTATTATTACTTCCCTGTATTCATAATAGCCAATTAACTTTACTTTAACGCTGAAATATTTCATTTTTGAAGCAAATAAGCCATTTTAGATATAAAAAAAAATATATTTCATAATCGAGTCTAAAATTGTATATTATAGTGCCAATGAAAATGGCCATCTCGAATTTTCAAAGCGAACGTGACTGAAAATGTTGATTCCCACGAAAAACTACCCTATGCCTCGATTTCCTTTACTCCCCTCTTGGGTGATTTTTCGGTTTTCAAAAAACTCAAACTTTGACCGCTGGGCGATACTAGTAAATGAAGTCCGATCGAGCTGATATTTTGCATAGAGTAGTTTTTCGTCGGAATCAACATTTTTAATCAAGTTCTCTTTGAAAATTCGGGGGTCACTTTTTTCCCATGCATTCATTGGCCCTCTATTGTATATAATCGAATCATATATAATCGAGTCCGACCTGTATATAGTTTTTCATGTAGAATCGCAGGAAGATTCCATTTCTATGTTACTTTTGTTGGTGCTTACGTATTAGCGTCAACGGAGCCGAAATTCCATAGATAACAATTTCCGAGTCGACCGCCGACCCGCCATCGGAATCGGCGGTCTTTCCCAAGCAAACCTGTGTTCCAGCGGTTGCCCAGTTAGTTTGAAACATGGGAGACGACCCTTCAGTTTGGTCCAACCGAGCGTTAGCGAGAATACGTTTACCTGGCACATTACGTTTGCCCGATTAATTTTTGCTTTGAAATATGAGTGACGCTCCGGTGGCATTCATACGCAAATACCTGCAAAAAAAATATCGGGATGGGTGTTTTAAGAAATAAAAGTTTTTAATATTAAATTCAATTTTTGAGTAGGAGTTTTTAACAGTAAGCGTTATTTTTCCTAAATACATAGTTCACTAATTTCCCAATAACTCTGTCAAACATCATATTTTAGTCAGACATTTGGATTTTGAGTTACGATTTTATTTAAAGAAAAACCAATGATTTTGAATGTGCCCTTTCAAGAAAACATTCGAAATTTAAATTAGTCATATGATAATGAAATTCTGATTTTAGGTCATTTCCATCATAAGAAAGGGTCTGGTCAGTGACCGGCTAGTTTGGCGTGGAATTGCTCTCCTCATAACATGCCTGTATTACACCAACTTCCCCTATAAAAAAAGAATATTTTCGTCGAATTCCACTGAAATACTTCCTACAACAAAAGTGTTTAGCTAAAACACACAGAACGATTATTTATTTATATTTTTTTCTCCATTATAGTGACTTTCAACGCATTTCGGCTGGTTCGTCACTTTTAGGGGAACCCGGGGCAAAAGTGCCCATCTGATTATTTTGCCTATTTCCATCTTTTACAATTATTCAACTACAGAACTTTGTTTTATACAGATACTGCATATATCTCACATATTATCAGCCAGAACCTTAAATATTTTTTATTGGAAAACAGATAAACTGAGTTTCTTACAACTGCAATCTATATAAGAACGCACGGGCGCAAATTAACGAAATACCCTCAGTGACTCCACCCATAAATACAAATAGAATAATCATTTTTCTTCAACTTACTGTATCAACTAATTTAAATCGTACGCATTTATTTCAATAAAAAATAAATTTGTTATCTCTCAACTTCCGGGGCAAAAGGAGCCATTATTACCGGGGTAAAAATGTCATAGTCGTAACCTCGAATTCTATCTGTCAAACGCAAATAGTGTAATCGTGGTTGTGTTTGTTGGGGTCATGGTTTGTAAATATGAACGGATTTCGTTCCGAAACCAGTGGCAGATGGAAACTATGGTTGTTGCCGTACATTCTGTAAATCATGGAGACGAGCTGCGGAGGAATATAGTTTGCCCAGAAGAACATTGGCCAAATATGTGCAGAAGTTAGGCCGTTTCAAAACTGTGTTCTCTAAACAACAGGAGGAGTAGCTCGTGAGTCACATCCTTAATATGCAGAAGTTATTTTATGGGCTGACAACACACGACATCCCGAACCTAGGGTATAAAATCGCAGAATGAAATAATTTAGATCACTCTTCCGACAAAACATCCAAATTGGCCGGAGAAGATTGGCTTGCCGGTTTTCGTGAACGCCACCAGAACTTGAGTTTGCGTTCTTTGGAACCACCGTGAATTTCACAGTGCTTCTTTCATCAAAAAATATATTTTTATAAGATTGGTACTCTTGCCTCGTCGAGGTGGCACTCTTGCCCCGTACTGGAAAAATACAAGCCAAAAACATCATTTTTGTAAATGAAACATTTTCATAGTAAACATAACTTTTGAACAATTGGAAGCATAGCTACACCTAAATAGGAGTATAAATGAACAAACCAACAAAAAACGGAAAAAGTATAACAAAAGAGCATTCAAAAACGCGTATTAGCTTAAGGTGGCACTCTTGCCCCGGGTTCCCCTACTTCCATTTTTGGAAGAATGTCGGGAGTGAGAATTGAACTCGTGATCTCTGCGTGAGAGGTATGGATGTTACCACTACGCCAGATCGCCTCCACAGAACGTTTATTAACGACATCCGCGCGACGAGCTGTGGTACGAGCGTCGTCTTTAGACGACATGAAATTCATACTGCTCTTCGATCACACCAGCGCGATGTGCATACTTTTCGGCGCAGTGCTCCGTACAGGGGTAGCACACTGCCGTAATTTATTTATTTATTTACACCGTCTTCGCTTAATTCGTACAGACTGATTGAATATTTCTTATTTTATCTCCTAATTCTACTAATAAATTCATGTTTCGACATTGTTAGATCAAAATCTTCCCCTACTTCATTGAACACGCGGTGACACGAGTCGAAAGGACTATTATGACCGTAGTTAGTTCTGTGGGAAAAGATAGCCAATAACGGTGAGTAACGTAGTCGTCTGGGAGGAACGTAAAACGGAATTCGTTCGAGCAGGGCGGGACAATCAATATTACCTTGCACTAAGTCGAATACGAACAATCGTCGCTAATTTGTACGTCTGGCAGAAAAAGTCTCTAAACTAATAAGCTGACATCGATCTGAATAATGTGGTAGATTCTCTGGATCCCTCCATGGTAGCTCCCGCAAAGCAAATCTAATAAAATAATCGCGAGAATTTGCGTTACCTGATACGGACACCAAATCGGAGCGGCATATTCCAATATACTACGTACCAACGAGCAATACAACGTCTTGAGAGCATAAATATCAGTGAAGCTAGAGGCATGTCGACGAATGAATCCCAATACCGAAAATGCTTTGGCGGTGATTGTACCTATGTGCTCATTAAAACTGAGCTTGGAATCGAATTTAACGCCCAGATCACACACTGTCTGCACTCGTTCAACAGGATCAAGCCCCAGCAAGTATCGACAATTGAGCGGATTGGTGCCACGAGTGAAGGTTATCACCTTACATTTGTCACTATTAACCCGCATACCATTATTGTCACACCATGTTATTATTACATTTAAATCGTTCTGTAAGGCTGCGAAGTCCATGGAAGATGAGACAATACGAAATAGTTTCAAATCGTCCGCGAAAGAGAGGTTGAACGATGACAGCAGGATTCCCAGGTCGTTCACAAAGATGTTGAAAATCAGCGGACCAAGAACACTGCCTTGAGGTACGCCGGATGAAATGCACAATGATCGAGAGTAGGCAGAATTAACCATTATAGAAGCGGAGCGATCCGTCAAGTACGAATAAATCCACTCCATGATCCATCCCGGGAAGCCCATGCGCTTCATTTTGTCAACAACGAGGATGTGTGGTATAGTATCGAATGCTTTAGCAAAATCGATATATATAGTCAATCTGTTTTCTTGATTCCATCTCGCGAGTCAGGGTGGATACGTAACACATCAAGTTTGTAGTTGTTGACCGGTGCTTCATGAAACCATGTTGATTTTCAGAGATGAATGGCGAGACTGTGTTATAAAGAACGTTGTGCACCAATTTTTCATAAACTTTGCTGAGGCTGCAAAGTAAAGAAACACCTCGATAGTTTGAAACGCAGTTACAGTTGCCAGTTTTGTGGATTGGTACAATGATTGCCATTTTCCATGCCGATGGAAATATCCGATCTTGTAGTGAGCGATTGAATATATACGAAATTGGTGCTGCTAGTGTAGCACTACATTTCTTCAAGAGCAATGGCGGAATGCCATCCGAACCAGAACCTTTCTTAACGTCTAGATCCTCAAGAGCCTTTAGAACTTCGGATGTGGAAAAATGATCAGGAAGGTCGATATCATAAGACGGCAGATGAGCGTAACAATCATGGCGTTGTACCGGGGATCCTTTGCTGAATACACTTTCAATGAACGTAGCGAAGAGGTCTGCTGCTTCTGTGTTGTTGTGAGCATTCACTCCATCGTAGCTGACGTTATGTGGGATTCGGTTATTTGAATTTCGTTGCTTGACGAAATCCCAGAATCGTGAGGGGTCTTGCTTAACAGTTGCTTGGATCCTTGACACATAATTCTCGTAGGTTGATTGGAGTAATACTTTGTAGGATGCTTCCAATTGACGAAGATTGGCTCTGTCGTCGTCAGATGGTGACAGAAAAAACCGTTTGCGGGATTTTCTGAGGTTGTTGCGCATATTGCGCAAGTCCGGTGTCCACCATAGTTTGTTGAAACTTGAGCTAGACGATGGTCTTCTTCTAGGTACATGATCGTTAATTGTTCTCTGCAGTTTGTCGTAGAACGTCGCCACTATTTCGTCTAATGATCCATCCTGCAGTAGCACTTCCCAGTCGACATCACCAAGTACGTTGTTCAGTATACTGAAATCACATGTCCGAAAGTTGAAATTGCGCTTATCGTCTCGGACGTCTTGTAGAGGAGACGCGTCACAGCGCTTGTCGATTAATAAAATAAGCGGCACATGATGATTGTCTACCGGTAGCAGTGAAGACGGAGGAAGTACCAGGTCAAGATGCTCTGGTAAATTGACGGATGCCAGGTCCAGCAATCTACCATTACAATTAACGAAACTGTTAATTTGACGCAAACTAATAGTGAACATTGTTTCACACTGAATGGCGTTTACGTGTGCGGAATAAAGTTCGGGGCTAGAATTTGGCGGTAGGTAAATAGCAACAATGTAGAGGGATCGCCCATGTAGACTGACACGAACTGCTACCTGCTCCAGCATGTCACAATGTGTCAAAAACACAGATTCACAGTTAAGGTGATTTCTTATCGCTACCAACACTCCACCACGTGAATGTTGGCTGGTTGATTCGTTTCGGTCGCATCGGAAGAACGTGTATTCGCTGGAAATTTCAGCACTACCAATGTCAGCACGGAGCCATGTTTCCGTGAAAACGAGCACGTCATAATCACAACTCGTTTGTAGTAAACGTAATTGCGGAATTTTGGTCCGAAGCCCCTGACATTTTGATAGTAGAGTGACATCGGATGATCAGGATCAGTGCTGGAAGCAGTAGACAACACAGGAAGCGAACTATTCTGATCGCATACATCTTTACACTTGCCTGCAATGGCGGGTTGGAAGTCTCCCTCTCCGCTCTCACACACAGGTCTGGGACGACTGCAGGACGCTGGCGGGAATAACGCGACTGTGGCGAGGGGGTTAGAAGCTTCCATAGAGCTTGCAGGTTTGCGTCCCAGTAGTGAAATGATGGCTGACGGCGTAATATATGAAGTTGAAGGGAAGCTAAAATCAACAGGCGTATCAGGAAACGAAACGGCTGTATTGTGTTTGTACTTGTCTGAATTAGCAAGTAATGAAAGGGTTAAGATTGAATTGGAGCTTCAGAGTCGAAGATTTTGTTATTGGGGATAGTCTATTTTTGACGTGGAACTCGAATCTCGAAAGGATTGAAAAATAGCTACTTGCGTTATCCGTCGTTATTACGTGTCTCTTAAATATATATATATATATATATATATATATATATATATATATATATATATATATATATATATATATATATATATATATAAATCGATTCCTGTCTGTCTGTCTGTCTGATGCTTATGGACTCGGAAACTACTGAACCGATCGACATGAAAATTGGTATTTGGGACCGGGGAAGGTTTTATAGTTTGAGACTCCCCTCTTTCTAAGGGGGGCTACCATACAAATGAAACACAAATTTCTACACTACTCGTGAATTAATCAAGCAAACGAAACCAAATTAGGTATATCAAGGTTTTAGAGCGCAATAAATGTTTTCACGGTGGTTAGACACTCCACGCCCCTCTCTAAGAACTAAATTTGGCATGTGGAGGTTTCATGGGGAAGAAACATTTCTAAGGTGGTTCGACACTCCTCCCACCTCTCTAAGGGCGGGGCTCCCATACAAATGAAACACAAATTTCTGCATAACTCGAGAATTAATCAAGCAAACGAAACCAAATTTGGCATGTGGAGGTTATAGGATGCAATAAATGCTTCTATGGTGGTTAGATACTCCCCCCCCCCCCTCTCTTAGGGTGGGCTGTCATACAAATGAAAAACAAATTTCTGAATAAATCGAAAACTGATCAAGCAAATGGAGCCTGATTTGACATGTGAAGATTTTAGGAGGCATGAGACGTTTCTATGGTGAATAGACACTCCTACCCCCTCTCTAAGGGGAAAAGAGGGGAGAGGTCTGTCTTTATTCTATTATATTATCCGTATCAAACATTTATTCCATGTAACGGAGAAGCATGTTATTTGCAAGTGGTTGAAAAATCTTGAACGAGAATTGTGTCTGAAAATAATCTGATATTATAATGATGAGTTTTGGTAGAAGTACTAGGCTTTCTTTAGTAAAAAGTAAATTCAACGGGGTCGGTTAGAAGATCAATCAATGAACAGTTCTGCGATTGGATTCATGAACTTGCGCTTAGTAAGAAAACGTGAATGTTTGAAGGTATTGATAACAAAAAACAAATTTTGGGAGGGACGAAGTTTGCCGGGTCAGCTAGTGAAGCATAGATTCTCTTGGAAACATAGCGTAAACTCATTCAAGCAATAAACACGGGGACAAGATTTGGATTTCAGTCAATCCTAAGATTTGTTCTTGAAGAGTAATGAATGTATACAATTTAGTTTGTAGTAATCAGTCCATCAATAACAAAACAGGACTGAATTACAGCGGCCTGAGTGAACCTGATGACCTCATGAAATAATGTTTGATTAATATTCGTTGCGTAAAGCACCGGTAATGCTGTCCAAAGCACTCCATTCTATTCCATTCCTACCGAAAACCCCCACAACAGTATTTAAAACAACAATTTCCGTACCTTTTATTTTCGCTCGCACTCGGTCTGAACTCCACTCGGTCCCGGTGTGGCACACAAACAATAAAAACAAAACGCTCTTTTAATCCACTTGCTTCCTCACACTTGTAAACAGCAACCGACGAACCGCTGCTCGCTGGCGAATAGGTTACACCGAAGAAGAAAAAATATTACACACGAACAGACGAACGAACCCGAGCAAATACTCGCACCAAAACGTCTAAACGGCTGGCTATGTGTTCCACGGCTCGCCTTTTCCTCTTTTATCTGTCGGTATTATAAATCATTCATTTGTTTCCTTCCCCGCTGGACCGTCGTTGTTTTTTTTTGCCTCACTGTTATGATTACTATTTATACAACCACAAATTTAAAACACATCCTAATCGTACCCGTTTAGGAAAAAGAAAATTCTTGCACGATTTCTCTCACGTGCGAATATCGCACTAAAACGAAATGTCAAACGAAGATGGACTCCTCTCGTTTGAGTGCACACAAACACACACATACACTATGTACCCCTTTGGCACAGGTACATTAAGGCGGCGGACGCTGGACAACAGCGGAAGCACGGAAATACCGTAACACTGACACTTCTCCGATTATCAAATACCCGCAGCATCAAACCCGTGCCAATTTGGCTGGGATGTAATATTTATCTTCTTCTATTTTCATACACATCGGCCACTTTTTCGACAAACCGCCATCGACGGCGCCAAGACGATGTGATCTCTGTGCTCGTGGAATTTAGAGATAGCAAAAAAAGGTCGTCTCGGGGAAGAAAAAAATGATGTTTCTTCTCTTTCTGACGCACTTGTAAACTCCCTTCTCTTCTCCCGAGTGCACTGTTCTGCGGGACCACAGCGATCGAACCTGTCGATTTCTATTCAAAATTTACAGGGGTCAACCGTTTGCCCCTCTCCCACTACGGAACTGAATCTTGAAGGCAGTAATAATAAATGTTACCCGCGGATCCACACTAATTATTCCCGTTTGCACATCTTCGCATCACAATCTGCCAAATATTATTGAATCTCCTGCTCACGCACACGTTGCGATAATTTTGACCATCCTTCCACTCATACAAACTGTTGTTTCGCTTCTCCACAGAGCAATTTAAAGTGGCCGATCAAACGTATGAATGAACGAACGAATGAACAAACGAACGAACGACGTAAAGAAACGTCCAAACCCGTCAGCTGATTCGAAATGACTGAAACAGCAGCCAGCCAGAGAGGATGCCGAGCCCCGAATACACAGCGAATAACGTTTGAATGTGTGTAACGCGAGCTAGAGTATTTTTTTTACTCCTCTCTCTTCTACACCATTCCATTCCATTCTATGCGTGCGCTACGAATACACGAGGTGCTGAAGCTGTCAGACACCACACCCACACCATCGACGCTCGCGGATTCCGTTCACGGCAATATTCTGTTGATGATCGAACTGTCGCAAATAGCTGCGAGCAGAGGCGCCAAATATTTTAACATGTAAAAACTCGTAAAAACGATTGAAAAAAAAACAATTTCTATGCCAAATAACACATCTTGAATGTATTCTGAATGTCAAGCTGTAGAATAGGCGTGTCCGCAGTGCAAATCAGAAGAAGTTTCTATGTCGAAAAATCCCCCGGCCAGAACGGGAATCGAACTCGAACTCCCGGCATGATATGTATGACGCCAACCACCTGGCCACGGGAGCAATTTTGCAAGGTCGCAAGATTAACACGTTGAGCATCGCACTGTTCTGGCTGCGCTTTCCATTCAGTCCGAATCAAGAGTTCTTGCACAATATCAATATAATGCTATTTAAAAGTAGTCACATTTCATAACGTATCCGAAAACAACTCATATTTTTTATTTTATTTGTCAATCCCAGTGATCAACGCTCTTCTAACAAAAAAAAATCAGTGTAGGTCCCCATGGTCCTTACATGGACTGGAATAAACATATTTTGGTCAGTATGATTGTGATGCATTTTCTGTGTCGTTATAAATATTTGGAAAAATAACCTGGCATCCCTGGCTGGATGGAATATAATCACCCACGAACGGCTTTCAAGAAAGCTAGTTGTCAAGACAAAACGTATCAAACTTCATACTAAGGTGAAGCAGTTTGTGACATATGTTTGTGTTAGTGAACGACGAAATGTTGTAATACATTGAGTTGAGTATAAAACTCATATAGAGCAACTCCACAATTCAATTTTATTTCAGAATTTCACTCGACTCCCTCCGTTTCTTAAAACTTGTTAAATACAGCGGAGGATCCCATGTTTTGTATTCAATAACCAATATTAATTGTGTTTTTTTTTATAAGGGTGCATCAAAAATCATTGACTTGTTCTCCGATTATAATAGATCTAACACGAGATGTCTGATTAAAATATAAAGTTCGACATAGTTGTTGATAAAGTAATGGAATCTCTAAGAATAATAATTTATTATATACACCGTTCGAAAAATTCAAACAAAAATTGAATTTAATATTAAGAAATTTCTAATCTTAATACCTTCTCAGGGGTCTTGAATACATTTTTCCTATTCATCTTAAAGTGCTAAAGGTTGAACGACCCGCGAAAATGTAAAAATCAATTCCAAAAAATTGATTGAATATCAATACTTTGCGAATTTGCAGCTTTGCCATTTAACATATCGTACCTTTAGTTCGACGAGACGAGTTTGAGCGAAGAGTCACATCACAAACCAGGCTCCATACTAGAAGGACTTATTCGCGTTAACGGCAGAATGGTGTTGACATCTGGATACGATATTAGTATGAGGCCAACTATTCTCTATCAGATTAGTCGACCCTAAGGCAGTTTTAAATTGCTAAAATTTGCATGAAATTTTTTTCTTCGCGTTATTTACCTACTAGAAATACGTTGTTCTGACCCTAATTTAAACTATTTTCTATGAATTTTCAGATATTCTCACCAAAACTTACCATTATAATATAAAATTATCTTTAGACACAATTTTTGTATGATATTTTTTCACTACTTGCAAGCAAAAGTGAGTTTGATTTACATAGAGTATTAATTTGGTTTGGTAAAAATAATTTTCATTCATAATTTTTATTTCAAAAGTACGTTCTTTTTTTCTGTAAACCCATATTGTCATGCCTACTCCCCTATTTCGTAATACGAAGCTCAATGCCGTCAACGCGGATGGAACGAGTAATGTAAATTTTCAACTCGTAACTGGAGGCAGAAATTTGATGGTTTGGGGAGAATTTTCTCACAAAGGCTTGGTTCAGACAGTTTTCCATCAACACGACAACACGATGGATAGTCAGAAGTACAACGAAGTACTTTAGAATCATTTACTGCCATTTTTGCGCCAAAACCATAGTGATTATAGATAATTTGGCATCAATTCATAAAATCTGGACGGCCATGGCATAATTTAATGAAAAAGTGCTTCAGATTTTGGACTGGTCAGCTTGTTTACCAGTTCAAGACCCTATCGATAACTTATGATATGGTGTGATCGTACGAACAGTAGATGCAACTAACAAACAGTATGAGAATTTTGTAGAGCTGAAACGAGCAGTATCCTCTGGGTGGAACGAGATACAAAATACAATATGCCACAGCTTGGTCGAAATCACCCCGAATAAGTTATTCGAGCTGATATATAAACTTGATATTGACTTCACGGAGTGAGAGTTTTTCCATCTGGTTCTGTAGTTATGAAACACTGGAATTTTTGTTATTTGAATGTTTCTCGCCTGGACAAAACAATTATGGTCAAACGAAGTTAGTTATTACGAGTATAGGAGGAACTTTTGACGTAGGACTACGTCTTTCATTTCTATACTGGGGTGTAAGTTCAAAGTTTCGAAAACGAAAGCGTTACGCCGGAGAACGAGATTTTGAGCGTTAACAGCTCCTAAACAACTAAACGAAATGGTATGATATACACTTCATTCGAAAGATAAAATGTCTATGTGTTATATGCTTGTTACTTTTCGATCCATAAACTTGTTTCAATAGCCCTAAAATTGCTTTCAAAACAGGCTATTGAAATCACATCAATCGGTATATAAGCGAGTGCCGCTCGGAAATCCACTCAGTTACGATTGCACAACGATTGAGGTACGATCTCTGGAATGGGTGGATGATTCCCTAACACAGACTTCAAAACCATGGAGCATGTGGAAATCGGCATAGAAATTTAGATGCAAGCAGTGGGAATTGTCGTACTCGTTTGCGTTTTTGCAAATTGGAATGTTTCCCTAACACAGACTTCAAAACTATGAAGCCTGGGGAAAGATGCAAACTACGAGTACTTTTGTACTCGCTTGCATTTTTGCAAACCGGAATGTGTTTTCTCAATACAGATTCTGAAACCAAGAAGTTGGGAGAATCGGCTTTGCAGATACATTCAAGTCGGCAATACTTTTATACCCCCAAACATTTTTCCACTCCAGAATTCGTTTTGCTATCACGGTCTACAAAAGCGAGTACAAATGCAACGCTTTGGCTCGATAATTCGAGACTGCATTGGAAGATATCCCTTCATGTCGCCAACTCACTGAACTTCTACGTATACCGTTTGATGATTAGGCAACATGTTGATAACTATTTGCTGCGATAACTACTATCATGAATTGACTTAAATTGAGATTTGTTTGCAACTGAATTCGTAAATAGTTTCATTCATTCACTATTTTAATCAATAATTTAATCAATACACAAAAGATAGCACTGCGCAGCGGCGATATCGCACCCAATGAGGATCATCCGAGGTGGAATTATTGCTAATTGAAGAAATACATTTCCATACTAAGCCAACGGCAGTCCTACGTCAACCTTGCGGTTGTATCATAGGTATAACCATAGTTTTTTCGAAGAAGTGACTTTTTTCATATTCTAAAACATTGTTGAATGAAATGTATAAATTAATGTTAGTGGCGTGGAATATTAATTAAATATAATGCACAAGATCATTACCGTACTATCCTTATTTGATTTTAGTCTTTTTTGTCACCGGATTGCACGAATTCATATATTAACTATTCGTCGTTAGATTCATACGTGCAAAATCAAAATACAAATGCTTGACCAAGTAAAGTTATTCGTTAAATACAACAACCACACATATACAAACTTGTGAAAGAATTGTAAACAGTAAACTATAAACTAATCGGTTGCTTATGGTTATCTTTTACAGTTACAGTTTCGGGGATATTTTATTTATAATGAGCAATATCGACAAGTAAACAAGAAAATGAAAAGGAAGTTCCTTGAAATCCTCTTACATCATAGTTTTATGCCCCATCTAAAAAATGGCGATCATTCTTAGTTTACCTAGAATACAGAGATAAAGAATACAGTGGAACCCCGATTATTCGCGAGCGGATGATTGGCGGTGCGGATTATGCGCGACAGCGAGTTCCATAGTAAATCCATAGACCTTCCCGGAATTGGTCAGTGAGAGATAGGCTCGTGCCCTTCTGCATTATCTGTCCACTGGTGTACACGATCTTGTAGATGTATAGTTTAAAGATTTCTGTATTGATAAAACATAGTTTTCATGCTGAAATTTGTTTTCGCGTTTGTTTTAGTTCTTTCTTGCGTTATTCGCGATTTTTGTTATTCATGGTGAGCTAACCAGACTGTTCCGCGGATAATCGAGGTTCTACTGTATTAGAACCATGCAAACTTTATATTCCAGAACCTTTATCATCTGGTAATTATCCAAAAGGTTGTTTTCATTCTTCTCTTCGATAAGACCTGAAAAACACGCTACAGCTGCATGAAATGTTAAAAATATGTTTGTCTCGAGCATGCAGTTTTGGTATGTTCTGATTCTTACACCAAGAATACTTTTTTATGTTATTTTATAGCTCTTTATACTTTCATGAATTATATTCAGTTGCTTTTTTTCAATTAATAATAGGGAAAAAAGTCGAATTTCGTTATTTGTGTTGAAATATCAAAAATTACTCTATTTTGAAGAGGCTGAATTAAATGACTATTAAAACTGAACTCAAACGGAGAAAACATATTTTCTGGAGTTTTTTCATTCAATTGCACCCTCTTCGAATAAATACGAGGGTCGTTCAAAAATAAGTTTCAGTGCCTCAGAAATCGTTAGTTACAGTTAGTTAGAACAAAAATCAAGGTGATTTTCGTAATCTACGTTTTATTTTCTATGTTCGCTTTCGACACTAACCACGGATTTTTTCGATCTGGTGTCGAAAAATAAATGCAACGGCCTGGCTTATCAGGAATGTCGTTAATATTAGGAATGGGATAACGAACATCGATCGTTTTCTCATTCAGCTTACGATAGTCTATGACAAGTCGCCATTCATTTCTGGCCGGATGCGTCCAATTTTTTTGGAACTATCCAGACCAAGTGAAGTCCACGGACTATTTGAAGGTTTTATAATGCCTTGATCAAGCATTTTCGAAATCTTTCGCTGAACTTCCTCTCTGTGGCAGAAAGGGTAGCATTATGATTTCGTGTGGATTGGCACATCGTCTCGTGTCGTAACATTGTGTTTAATCGCGTTTGTGAAAGACAATTTTTATCCTTCCACATAAAAAAAATTAAAAAAAATTCTTCGGTGTTTAAATGATCAACAGCCTAGTTGATCGAAGATAGGAAGTCCTCCATCTCGAACTGGCTCTTCCACAGAGAAGTTGTTAAGTTCGGTTTCTATAGGGTTGTTGATCTCTATTTTCGCAGGCCTTATTTTTGAAATTAGTTACTATTGCGGAGAAGCGATTGCCTGTTGAACGATGAATTCCAAAAATTATTGCTACGATTGGTGATATGAAGACGTCATCCATTAAGTAGAAGACTTCGTCATGCAAATCAGTTGGTAGGCTTATTACCTTGGTTTCGTTAGAATTCAACAAGGCAACTGTTCTTTCGGGGTATTTACGAAACATTTTAATAACGCCCTTGGGGAATCCATCGAAAATCTGATGGAAATCGTAGGCGTGGAAGGTTTGTTTTGTAGTGTCCGGTATTTTGCCAAAAGGGTTAAATTTGACAGATTTGTTTACTGTGTGTAAGCCGCTAACGTTTCTAATTTTGACGGGGTGCATAAGACGACATTTGCTCAAGTTAACATGTCTTCGGCTAATGTAATTCTTATTAGCTCCTGTGTCAATTAAAAACTTTACGGGGTTTTTGTGCGTGGAAATATTGATAAACGGTAAAAAAATGTTTACAGATTCGTTGCTGCTTCTTCCGTTAAATGAAAATTTAGCTCATCAGGTTCTGCTTCTGATGCATTGTCTTGCGTATCCGGTTCATCCGTAGCGCCATGCATTTGGTCTTGATCGTTATGGTTTTCACTATAATGATATTCATAGTCATTTGCATATATTGTGGATCGTATGGCTATACGCCTTCGTGATACTAGGTTTGACCTTGTGGTCCATTCATATAATTTATTTATCGCGATCTTATGGAAGGATCGACTTCCATCGAAACAGGTTTTGAAAAAACTGGGCAGATCTCGGAGCAGAGAAATTACGAGGTGGGCCATTCGGTTTATTTAAATTCTATGGAGGACCAAAAATGAAATTTCTTGGTGGTATTTGCGGCTTTGCTGGCCTACGAACTCGGACGTTTCCGCCGAGACAAGCGGGGTACCGTATATTTCCGGCACCTGATCCGCGTCGCCGGTAATTTTAGCACGTATGGACTGAAGCCATACCTGAATGGTGTACCTTTTGATGCATTCACGAACGGTAAAGGATTTTCTACCGCCCGTATGAATGAATGCAACTTGACGGGGTTTTCGTGGAACGGTTGCAATTATCTTTTTTATTTTATTTGATTTAAGACACTTTATCACAATGTCACATTCGTGTCATCGAGAAATTCTCTTATTGATTGAGGCGTTTGCATCGCCTTTAAAATTCTATCAGCCTTGCAAAACATTTCAGTTGTTTGTGCAATCCTGGTTGCTTTTTCGGGGTCTGATTGATCCCCGGGGATTTGATTTTCCAAGTTTGCTACCGGTACGAAATCGGTGAAATTTCGGGATTCATTATTTTCGCAATTATTCACTCAACAAAGCACTCAATAATAAATCACTTTTGTTAGATTTGCTAGATTTTTGTTTGATTTTTCGTTTGTTTGGGTTTTAGATTAGTAGTACACTTTTGTGATATAAAGAGAGTCGCTTACGGCAGGGTTTCCAACTATAATTTACAAAATCAGGAAGAATGAAAATAAAAATCTGGAAGAAATCAGAATAGTTCATATTGGGTTGTCCGAAAAGTTCATTCCATTTTTTGGAAAACAAAAGCTTAATTTTCATAGACAGACATACATTGATTCAATTTTATATGCACAGTTTTGTCCCACAATCTTTCGCCGTCTTCATCTTTGAAAAGTTTATCGTTTCAAATGTCTTAGCAGCTGTAATTCTTGAGATAGATCTCTAGAGTGAGAAAAAAAAAAGATTTCGCAACACTAACCTCAATGTTCATTTATTCAATTCAGATTGACGGCATTAAGCTTCCTGTTCTGCCATTGCGAAGCGAAAATCATAATGAATTTTTCAAGTGAAAAAAAACGATTTTTCATTTTCATTTTTTTTTTATTTTTTCATCATTTAACGGACATTTGTGATGAATTTAGACCAAAACGGGAATCGAACCCGAATCCCCGGCATGATAATGTGCGGCGCTAACCACTCCGCTACGGGAGCACACGATGAAGCATGATGAAGCAGGAGCCCCAAAAAAAAATTGAAAGTTCCTTAAAATTTTCATCCATACGATTCATTGTTAACTAATTCATTGTTAACCAGTTAACTGTGATTATACTCGTCAAGGAGGAGTGGCAAAATTTTGTGTATTGACGAGTATACTCGTCATGCGTATAAATCAGTGACCATTTAAATTGCATTTTTTTAAATGAGCTATTTAAATTGCATTTTTTGGGAAAAAACAAAACATATTCTCAAATTTCAAGATGTTTAGAATATTTTGAGGCTATGCCGGAATAAAACAAACCAATAGAAAATATAAACCGTTTGAGATGATGTGAAATAGTTTGCCAGTCCGCATAATGAATTTATTCATGTGCGATGATAATATTTTTTAGATGTTCGGATTGCTTAAAACTTAAGATCAGTATGGAATCGCGTTACTGGTATTCGATTTGCAAAGTCCCATTGTGTATAATACCCTGTTTCGCTGAATATCACTTCACAGCAAGAAATTGAATTCTTACTTTTATATGTATAATGTTTAGTTGAATCCATTGCATTTTTAGTTTAATATGTATGTAATATATGCTTATGTTAACAAAAGAAGTAAAGGTTAGTAATAAAATTTTCAATTTTATAAAATAAACCCATCTTTTTCATCTTACCAGCGCAACTTACTCTGTGATTGACGAATATACTCGTCATGCCTCGATTCTGGTGACAAAAAACTGTGTTACGAGGGTCACTATTTATATTTCGGGAATAGGAACAACATTCACGAAACTCGTCGGACAGCGAACTACGACCACGATTGAATTCACTATACCAGCGATACACAGTGGTTTTTTATGGAGCTTCATCGCCAAAAGTCAAATTAAGTTGATTGACGCACTCTTGTTGTGATAATCCACGTCGAAAGTCGTAAAAAATCATCGCACGAAAATGTTCACGATTCAGTTCCATTTTTTTGCCGAGACCAAACTTTCAACTGAATATAAAATAAACAAATAGCGTCCGTATGACAAAATGTTCTGAGTACGTATATTAGAGATGTGCCATCCGCTCATGAGCTGTTCCGAAGAATCGACTCTTTGAAGTGAGTTGACGCGGAACAGCTCGCAAAAAAAATCAAACAGCTCTTCAGCTCACTTTGATGATGATGAAGGAGAGAAAAGAGCTGTAGAATTGAAGAGAGTGTGTGAGCTGTAAGATTCAAATGAACTGACCGTCTCTCGCTCTTCGTGTTAAGACATCAGTTTAGTTTCATTTGTCCCTCGTCTTTTCAACTGTTATATTCGCGTTGACGGCATTGATCTTTGTTTACCAGTTTAGGGGGCGCCAAAAATAATAATTGGCTCTCAGGCAGAATGAACACGTTTTTAAAATTCAAATTATTAATGAAAATTAACTTCTGTGTATCAAATGAGTATTCTATTTCAATGAAAAACACTTTGTTTGCAGGCGGTGCAAAAATCTCATAAGATTTTTTTTTTGAAGAAAACTTTCTATTGTAATGTAAAGCCTCAGTAAAAATGTCGGAAATGTTGTACTCGCCGAGTCTGTTGTAAATAATAGTCTGGAATACGTGTTTCAAGTAATTAATATTATGGTGTGAAAAATTTCATTTGAATTTTAACATTTTCAAACTGGCTTCGTGGCTATCGAGTTTGGGACCCAAATTGAAAGTCGGCACTGTCAACTGAGCTGAAGAGCTGTTCATAAAGAACAGCTCATTTAGATGAGCTGATATGATCAGAGCTGTTCATCATGATGAGCTGATTTGCACACCTCTAACGTATATCGTCAAAAATGTCAAACTTTACGATGGAATGGACAGATGGACTCACATGACATCAGTGTTGCCAATTCCCGAAATATAAATAGTGACCCTCGTAAGAATGTTAAGAATGGTTAAGAATGACCAGAAGTGCTGTCTCCTTAACAAGCAAAACATGCTGTTTGTAGTTTGTCCATTACCTCCTGAACGAGCCACGAGGCTAATAGTACAGTAGATACACGAATTTATTCTTGAGTCTACTTCGACTTCAAATATAGATTAAATATATAAGACAAAAAAACACAGACTTCAACTAAATTTCCGCCAGGAAAAGGTTGAGAAAACACATTTATTTGAGAAAAATTGTATAAATTATTTCAATGGAAATATTCTCGAACACTTTCTACTACTTTTTATCATCTTCCAGACTACTGGGAGTTTCCCATTCCAGCTGCGTCAGTGTTTTGACGTAGGATCACGTCTTTCGGGAACATATGGGGGTACAAATTGAAAAACGAAAATCGAGCACATCGTGAAAATTGTCCAATTTCAAACGCTTATTGCTCAGTCATTTCATGATGGATTGATGAGATTTTTGTGTCAATCAATTTCGGCACTCCATAACAATTTTTGTCGTAGGATTACGTCTTTTGGGAACATATGGGGGTACAAATTGAAAAACGAAAATCGAGCACATCGTGAAAATTGTCCAATTTCAAACGCTTATTGCTCAGTCATTTCATGATGGATTGATGAGATTTTTGTGTCAATCAATTTCGGCACTCCATAACAATTTTTGTCGTAGGATTACGTCTTTTGGGAACATATGGGGGTACAAATTGAAAAACGAAAATCGAGCACATCGTGAAAATTGTCCAATTTCAAACGCTTATTGCTCAGTCATTTCATGATGGATTGATGAGATTTTTGCGTCAATCAATTTCGGCACTCCATAACAATTTTTTACATTGAACAAAATAATATATGTCATGAAACTAACTATCGAACAATTGAAAAATCTTAACCCCTATCCTAACGGAAATACCCACTTCGGATTGGTCGAAATTGACGACACATGCGGCGACTCATGTATTTACAATTATTGGTCAGTTATTTCCTGATGAATTTACGAGATATTTGCATCAATCGATCTGAGCACTCCATAACAATTCATCACAATGGATAAAATAATATATCATATGAAACTATCAAATATCAACTATCAAACAATCTAAAAACCTCCAAACGGAAATACCTCGTTTTGATTGGTCGAATTGGAAGATACGGAAAAATCGGCATTTTTTTCCCTTGTTGGGTGTGAACCACTGCGTCCATTAGTTTGAACTATTGTGGTATGCCCCATTTTTTGTACTACGCTTCAACCTTATTGATGAAGAAGTAGACTGAAAGCTATAGGGAGATAGGTGCCAATCAGGAATAATCTGTTTGATAAAATTTATAGTCCTGATCGGCGACACAGACCAAACTTCCTTGGGCTTCAGAATACCCTTATCAAGGTGTTGAAGTCTGCGTCTTATTAGTGCTCCCCATTTGCAGAGCAAATGTTCCGAGGTTTCGCATTCGGCATTACAAAAGCGACAAAAATTCGGCATTACAAAAGCGTGATTTTTGTTCGTTTCGACCACTTTGACTTAGCTTTGTTTACGATAATACATAGTACTTAAATTTTGAGTTTGAATTTTCTCGAAACAAGTTACTCGTTTCGGAATGCGCAATGTCACCCCAGGTCACAAAAGCGCCACATGTACGAATGACAGTTTACAGATATTATCAATTGAACGTAAAAATAATGTAACATAGCCACATTCCCCATTGATTTTTGCTGAATCACATAAATAAATTTACTAGTGTAGTTTTAAGTATTGAATGATATTACATTCTGGTGCATATTTTGAAAATCTTTGGAAGGTTAAGTTCGAAATCAAAGCAATTGGTTTAGTTTTCCACAAACATCCACAGTTTGCTCTTCCATTTTTCATTGGATTTCTCGCAAAGAGGTGTAATTAAACTAGAGATGAAACGGATATCTGGTAACTATCCGGTAACGATCCGGTAACTATACGGTATCCGGCCTATCCCGCCAATATTTGTTATCCGGCCGGATACCGGATAGTTACTTACTATCTGGCCGGATACCGGAAAAAGGAAAAAATCAATAATTTCTCATTAACACAAGATGAATCATCTTTTTTTTTAAAATTAAATAATATTAACTCATAACATTGATTCATTAACATATTTCGGACCGCTCACGAGATTTCTCGTGTATCGCGTTCCGTCTGTTACGGATGGATCACGAAATAACCCATGTTCTCTACACTTGAAGGTTGAATCCTTGGTTTGCGAAGAATCTAACAAGGCCTACCGATGGCTCGCCTTCGTCTCATCCACATCGAAGGAAACGATCTGATTCGTGGAATCCGAACAAATGAAGCGTTCAAGTTTGCCCCAAAACGTGTGGCCCTTAATATGTTAACACTATCGTAACTGACGTAATCGCCCGTATACGCTTTGCTTCGTACACCAGGCCAGCTTCAGAGAACAATCGTTCTTTGTAAACTCTACTGTTAGGAGCAGAAAGATAACCTCTAACAAACTTTACCAATTGGGGTACTGCTTAGAGTTTAATGACTACCAAACGTGATTGCGATCCATTCGAAATGTTCCTGCATAACAGTCGATTTGTATGTAGTTATAATATATTCAAATAGTATGGATATGTACTGCTTGATGATGGCTTTTTATCCACTTGAGCCTAATTAAATAAATAAAGGAAAAAAACAGTCGATTTCGTTAGCAATGGAATTTTTATTTTCTTTTCGCGACGATTTTTTTTTATCCAAAATATATATTTTTATGAAGGCTCATATGGCGTCAGCCTAACGGGGCCGGGAGTTCGATATTTTGACAATGTTTGCTTACAACTATGTTAGTAATATGTAACCGATTAGTCGCGGTTGGCTCGAGGTTAGTATTACAAGTGTTCTCATAATTGGGATGTTGCAGCCTTCAGTTCTCCGTACGTGTGCCCGACACGGGATACTTCCTATTGGGATGCAGCTGACCATTAATCAGCAACGCTCCCTAGTCTGTACCCCATATCTAGCGTGGGGCGTCTCGAGGAATCCAGGATAGAATGATCACTAGCCGGTCATCAGCTCGTGTAGAGTTGTCATGAGCGGTACAACCTTTGGCTCTTGTTGAATGATCAGTGGACTGCACAACCTTCGGCCCGTGTATCTGTAAAGAGTGTGTGTATGTATTGCCGCGACTAAGTAAAAGTTTATAGATTCTGTTTCAAATGTTGGACATTTTCTGATATATTATATTGTCAGTTTCATCCCTCTCAAAAATTCACACGTGGTATGTTCGACCATAACACCCACTCTTCTCCACCCATAAACCCTCCTGCCTACTGGACGGTGCCTACACTCTTTAGTAATGATGCTTCTCCCGCTTCTGATGATAATTTTATTTGATGATAATTTATTTTTCTCAGAAGTTCAATTCAATAAGTGCACACCTTTGCCCCGTGCGGTGCGCACCTTTGCCCCCACTATGGGGCAAAGGTGCGCATTTGTCTTTTTGTATTAAAAAAGGCATTACGAAAATTCCAATTACGAAAACAACTAGAGAAACGCCTGTACTACGTTTCGAAGATAATGTATATAGCTACAATTTGGTAAGCAAACGGAATTTTATTTGCTTTTATTTCAAGAGTTGTTGGACGACAACAGTTAGGTGCGCACCTTTGCCCCGCATTACTCTATATATGAGCCGGTTTAGATAATCGACATATAAAATTGAAGGCAATGAACTAGCCTTTTATCAAAAAATATTGAAGTATTGAAAAAAATGGATTTAGTTTTCGTGATCATTCATTGTAGTCGTTTTTTATTGTCTCATGGCTTTGGACTAGAAGGAACTAAATTTTTACTATTTTTCCATGAAAGCTGAGGATTTTTTACATAATATATCTCAATATCAGAGATGCTATTTTTTCGTTTTTGAAATATTATTTTTCAAAGTTAACCGATAGTTCGGAAAAACAAATATTCCCCTTTTTTTCTACTACAAGAATTCATAACATTTGAACTACTGCATCGATTCAGATGATCGACATATCAAATTGAGGTTTATGATTTATTTTTCTTTGAAAAAATATTACTTTCGCGAAAAGTTAGGATTTTTGATAGAGGGCGTTATAGTTTTCAAATTTTTTTCTGAAAAGCTGAGGATTTTTCTTATCTTGATATCTTGATACCAGAGATGCTATTTTTTTAGTTCTTGAGTTATTATTTTGCAAATTTAACATGTTTTAAGTCTTCGTTCAATATTCCTATGTGACTAGACTAGATCTATGCGACTAGAATTCAATCGCAAGCGCAAGTGTGACATTTTTCCAAAGAAGCTCATTGGCTTCAATTTGATATGTTGTTCATCTAAATCGGTTCAGTAGTTCAAATGTTATGAGTTTTCGAAAAACGTCATTTTCAGATAAAAGGGGAAAAAAAAATTCGGACCACCGGTTAACTTTTAAAAATCATATCTCAAAAACGGAAAAAATAGCATCTCCGATATCGAGATATGTTATGTAAAAAATCCTCAGCTTTCAAGAAAAAATATAAAAAAATATAGCGCCCTCTAGTCCAAAGCCATGAGAACAATTAAAAGTGATCAATAATAACGAAAATCTTTTTTGCAAGTTCAATATTTTTTAATAAAAGGCTAGCTAGCTAATTTGATATATCGATCATCTAAATCGGTTCAATGGGTCAAAAGTTATGAATTCTTAAAGAAATTCATTTTTGGGAAAAAGTGGAAAAAGTTGATTTTTCGGACAACCCTAAAATGGAAATGGTCACCCTAACGAAAAAAAAAGGAAAAAAACGGGTCTAATATTTTCCAATAAAGAACAAAACTACCATTACTGATAGAAATCTGAGAACCACTAAATCGGTTTGGCATGGCAGTATATACAGTTTCTTGAAAAGTGGTAGTTGTGTTCTTTATCGCACTCTCGTTTTTTATTTTTTAGTAGGGTAACCATTTCCATTTGTCCGAAAAATCAACTTTTTCCTCTTTTTTCCAAAAATGACTTTTTTTCTAAAATTCATAACTAAACCGATTCGGATGATCGACATATCAAATTAAAGCCTTTTTTTAAAATACTACACCTGCAGAAAATTTGAATTTTGTTCTCGTTATTATTGATTATATTCGTTTTTTATTGTTTTCATAGTCTCGGGACCAAGGGCGCTATATTTTTTTTAATATTTTTTTCTGAAAAGCTGATGATTTTTCACATAACATATTTCGAAACCAGAGAGGCGTTTTTTTCCTTTTTGAGTTCTGTTTTTTCAAAGTTAACCGATTGTCCAAAAAATCATTTTCACTTCTTTTTCCAAAAATGACTTTGTTCAAAAATTTATTACTTTTGAACTACTGGACCGATTCAGATGATCAATATATCAAATTAAAGCCAATTAGCTAGGCGTTTTTTGAAAAAAATACACATTACACATTACCAACTAATTGAATTCTATTCGTATACATCCAGTCTAGTCGCATAGAAATATTGAACAAAGACTGAAAACATGTTAGCTTTGAAAAATCATAATATAAAAACGAAAAATAACACATCTCTGATTTTTGGATATGTTATGTAAAAAAACCTTAGCTTTCAAGAAAAAATATAAAAATATATAACATCCTTGGTCCCTTGGTTATGTGTCGATAATCTGAATCGGTCCAGTAGATCAAAAGTTATGAATTTTTGTGTTGGAAAAAAGAGGAAAAAATTGATTATTCGAACCATCGGTTAACTTTGAAAAATCATAACTCAAAAACGAAAAAAAAACATCTCTCTGGTTTCGATAAATGTTATATGGAAAAATCCTTAGATTTCCAGAAAAATTATACAAAAATATAGCGTCTTTTGTCCCGAGACTATGAAAACAACAAAAAACGAATATAATCAATAATAACGAGAGCAGAGTTAAAATTTTCTGCTGGTATAGCATTTTTTAACAAAAGACCAACAAGTGATTGGCTTCAATTTGATATGTCGAACCCCAAAATAGAAATGGTCACCCTTATGAAAAAATAACAAAATACGGGTCGCATCAAAATTTGCTGGTTTTCGGCTGATATGATGTGGAATTGCTCTATATCAACTCTTCCAATGGAAGTCATGCGTACTTTAAGAAAAGTGTGACTAAATTGATTTAAGGTTTGTGCGGACCAAATACTCATTGCTTTGAATTCTTGCTAGCATTGCGTTTACGTTTTGAAATCTACCCCTGGATATTTTCAGTTTTTTTTCAACATCATCAGTTTCCGGAAAACAGATTTTTTTTTGCATCTATGATGGATCCTGCGTAAAACATAATTTACTTACCCAAATATGTGACTTAACGTTCACGTCGATCATTCGGTGGACATCTTCAGTTGTGTTACCTTCCAGGAATTTAAACTGAATCAATCCGGCGTTGTTGATTAGGAGATCAACTGGTCCGAAGTCTTTGTACACCGCTGTAGCTAAGCTTTGCACCTCCTCGTACGAAGAAACGTCCACTCGGTAGGCATGCGCCTTTACATTAAGTTTTCGTAGAACCACACAAGTGTCCTCTGCTGATTTGAGGTCCACATCCACTACGATAACATTGCAGCCCTTTCCAGCCAACTGCAACGCAATCTCCCGACCCAACCCGTTGCCTCCACCGGTAATCAGCGCAAGCTGCCCGGACACTTCCTTAGGTGTTCTTGGGAAAATTAGACTGAAAATTTCGGATAGGAGGGATATGAAACAGGGACACAACGCAGGAAACATCATTAAACGTTGACATCGGCGTTTCTGAGGAACAGGTATAGATGGAGCAGAAGATCAGGATCACGGCTACCTAAGATATCCCGGACGGGGATATCCGATTGTCTGCCTTGCGCCCTCAATGCTCTGGAGAGCTGAGAGCGGGCAGCATGGAACGGATACACGACCAGACAACATGCTCGATGTCGTGGTAGCCATCGCCACAATCACATATATTGCTTTCTGCGAGCCCAATGCGTTTAGGTTGTAGTGATTGGACATAAGCCGAGATATCACGCGAATGAAATCATGACCTACATTCAATCCCTTGAACCATGCACTCGTCGAGACCTTAGGGATAATCGTGTGTAACCAACGACCGAACTCATCTTGACTCCACATGCGCTGCCAACTTACGAGCGTGTGCTGACGAGGAATGTGGAAAAATTCATTATAAGCAATTTGCCTTTCAAAAAGTGTGCCTTCTGAAGCGCTCACCTTAGCTAGCGAGTCCGCTTTCTCATTCCCCGGAATCGAGTAATGAGAGGGAACCCATGCTAAGGTAATCTTGAATAATTTTTCGACCAAAACACTCAGTAGATGTCTTATTCTTGTTAGGAAATAAGATGAGCGTTTATCAACTTTCATTGAACGAATTGCCTCTATTGAGCTGAGACTGTCTGAAAAAATAAAATAATGGTCGATGGGCAATGTTTCAATGATCCCTAGTGCGTAGTATATCGCACCCAGTTCAGCGACATACACGGAACAAGGATCTTTGAATTTGAAAGAGGCACTGGAATTTTCATTGAAGATGCCGAAGCCAGTGGACCCGTTTATTTATGTATGAACCGTCAGTAAAGAACATCTTATCAGATCTAACTTTCCCATATTTTTCCGAAAATATCGACGGAATAGCTTTGGATTGAAGATGATCTGGGATTCCATGGATTTTTTGTCGCATGGACAGATAAAAAATGACAGAGGAATTGCAAAAGTATAGGAAGCAAACTTGGTTGGAGATGCCTGGTGAAGGGTGCACATCGTGGATAAAGACATAAAACTTGACTGAGGAGTCAGCTGGAGTAGATTTTCGAAGTTATCAATCACCAATGGATTCATGATCTTGCAACGGATGAGAAATCTGTAGGATAATTCTGTGAACCGAAGATTAAGCGGGGTTATTCCTGCCAAGACTTCGAGACTCATCGTATGTGTCGAATGCAAACACCCCATGGCTATACGCAAGCAACGATATTGTATCCTCTCCAGCTTGAGAATATGAATCCTGGCAGCTGATCGGAAGCAAAAACTGCCATATTCCAACACTGATAATATCGTTGTTTTGTACAATTTAATTTTCGTGACGATGACTATAATATTCATTTGGCACTTCGTTGAAACTGTCTCAAAAGGTTTCGTGAGCTTCGTTTATCTGGTTTAGTTCAGTTTCGTCTCTTTTTCTTCGTTTAATTTTATTTGTTCCGAAGTAAGTGTACCATCTCTCAGATCATCATCCCTGAAGACAGTTCCAAGTTTTTTTTTTAATCTTGAATATAAATAATTGATTGTTGTTCTTTGCTTATTTGAATTTGTAGTTCTCACTCTAACTCGACTAGTATTAAAAATATTCCAATATATCCTCAAACATCTCATCAATGTAATAGAAAATCCAATATAGAAAAAAATGTGTTCAATATTTTTTGCAGAAAACTTGATACCCTATTGAGGGATGTTCATTTTATACCGAAAATGTAATAGTAGTTATTACTTTTATGTGAAGATGTGTTTATTCCTCTCTAAAATGTAATCTTTTATCAGCTTCATGTAGTTTCTCCCAGCTCATAAAGAATCGAATATCCGACTTTTTTAACAAAAATAGGCTTTTACATCATCCGTCGTTGTTTCTGTTCGCTTCTATTACTATTAATATCGAATTTTTTGTGGCTCTCTTTCGCCACCAGTTTGATCGGCAACATTAATCGAGTACTACGGCAAGAGATAAGCGTTCCCTACGCATTCCGTTGTACCTCACGCGTTCGCTCAACCCCAGTCGCAGAGAGACGGTCGGATAATCAACACCTAACTCGAGAAACAGTTGTTATTGTGGCAGAATGCATCATAGGTTGACGGACATTTTCCAATATTTGGTAGACCTGACAACAGTGATCGTGCTTGGTCTACCGATTCTGTTCCGGGAAATTTTCAGTCTAATTTTCCCAAGAACACCTAAGGAAGTGTCCGGACAGCTTGCGCTGATTACCGGTGGAGGCAACGGGTTGGGTCGGGAGATTGCGTTGCAGTTGGCTGGAAAGGGCTGCAATGTTATCGTAGTGGATGTGGACCTCAAATCAGCAGAGGACACTTGTGTGGTTCTACGAAAACTTAATGTAAAGGCGCATGCCTACCGAGTGGACGTTTCTTCGTACGAGGAGGTGCAAAGCTTAGCTACAGCGGTGTACAAAGACTTCGGACCAGTTGATCTCCTAATCAACAACGCCGGATTGATTCAGTTTAAATTCCTGGAAGGTAACACAACTGAAGATGTCCACCGAATGATCGACGTGAACGTTAAGTCACATATTTGGGTAAGTAAATTATGTTTTACGCAGGATCCATCATAGATGCAAAAAAAAAATCTGTTTTCCGGAAACTGATGATGTTGAAAAAAAACTGAAAATATCCAGGGGTAGATTTCAAAACGTAAACGCAATGCTAGCAAGAATTCCAAGCAATGAGTATTTGGTCCGCACAAACCTTAAATCAATTTAGTCACACTTTTCTTAAAGTACGCATGACTTCCATTGGAAGAGTTGATATAGAGCAATTCCACATCATATCAGCCGAAAACCAGCAAATTTTGATGCGACCCGTATTTTGTTATTTTTTCATAAGGGTGACCATTTCTATTTTGGGGTTCGACATATCAAATTGAAACCAATCACTTGTTGGTCTTTTGTTAAAAAATGCTATACCAGCAGAAAATTTTAACTCTGCTCTCGTTATTATTGATTATATTCGTTTTTTGTTGTTTTCATAGTCTCGGGACAAAAGACGCTATATTTTTGTATAATTTTTCTGGAAATCTAAGGATTTTTCCATATAACATTTATCGAAACCAGAGAGATGTTTTTTTTTCGTTTTTGAGTTATGATTTTTCAAAGTTAACCGATGGTTCGAATAATCAATTTTTTCCTCTTTTTTCCAACACAAAAATTCATAACTTTTGATCTACTGGACCGATTCAGATTATCGACACATAACCAAGGGACCAAGGATGTTATATATTTTTATATTTTTTCTTGAAAGCTAAGGTTTTTTTACATAACATATCCAAAAATCAGAGATGTGTTATTTTTCGTTTTTATATTATGATTTTTCAAAGCTAACATGTTTTCAGTCTTTGTTCAATATTTCTATGCGACTAGACTGGATGTATACGAATAGAATTCAATTAGTTGGTAATGTGTAATGTGTATTTTTTTCAAAAAACGCCTAGCTAATTGGCTTTAATTTGATATATTGATCATCTGAATCGGTCCAGTAGTTCAAAAGTAATAAATTTTTGAACAAAGTCATTTTTGGAAAAAGAAGTGAAAATGATTTTTTGGACAATCGGTTAACTTTGAAAAAACAGAACTCAAAAAGGAAAAAAACGCCTCTCTGGTTTCGAAATATGTTATGTGAAAAATCATCAGCTTTTCAGAAAAAAATATAAAAAAAAATATAGCGCCCTTGGTCCCGAGACTATGAAAACAATAAAAAAACGAATACAATCAATAACAACGAGAACAAAATTCAAATTTTCTGCAGGTGTAGTATTTTAAAAAAAGGCTTTAATTTGATATGTCGATCATCCGAATCGGTTTAGTTATGAATTTTAGAAAAAAAGTCATTTTTGGAAAAAAGAGGAAAAAGTTGATTTTTCGGACAAATGGAAATGGTTACCCTACTAAAAAATAAAAAACGAGAGTGCGATAAAGAACACAACTACCACTTTTCAAGAAACTGTATATACTGCTATGCCAAACCGATTTAGTGGTTCTCCGATTTCTATCAGTAATGGTAGTTTTGTTCTTTATTGGAAAATATTAGACCCATTTTTTTTCCTTTTTTTTCGTTAGGATGACCATTTCCATTTTAGGGTGGTTCGAAAAATCAACTTTTTCCACTTTTTCCCAAAAATGAGTTTCTTTAAGAATTCATAACTTTTGACCCATTGAACCGATTTAGATGATCGATATATCAAATTAGCTAGCTAGCTAGCCTTTTATTAAAAAAAATTTAATAAAAACAATAAAAACACTTTTTATTGTTCCCATGGCTTTGGACTAGAGGGCGCTATATTTTTTTATATTTTTTCTTGAAAGCTGAGGATTTTTTACATAACATATCTCGATATCGGAGATGCTATTTTTTCCGTTTTTGAGATATGATTTTTAAAAGTTAACCGGTGGTCCGAATTTTTTTTTCCCCTTTTATCTGAAAATGACGTTTTTCGAAAACTCATAACATTTGAACTACTGAACCGATTTAGATGAACAACATATCAAATTGAAGCCAATGAGCTTCTTTGGAAAAATGTCACACTTGCGCTTGCGATTGAATTCTAGTCGCATAGATCTAGTCTAGTCACATAGGAATATTGAACGAAGACTTAAAACATGTTAAATTTGCAAAATAATAACTCAAGAACTAAAAAAATAGCATCTCTGGTATCAAGATATCAAGATAAGAAAAATCCTCAGCTTTTCAGAAAAAAATTTGAAAACTATAACGCCCTCTATCAAAAATCCTAACTTTTCGCGAAAGTAATATTTTTTCAAAGAAAAATAAATCATAAGCCTCAATTTGATATGTCGATCATCTGAATCGATGCAGTAGTTCAAATGTTATGAATTCTTGTAGTAGAAAAAAAGGGGAATATTTGTTTTTCCGAACTATCGGTTAACTTTGAAAAATAATATTTCAAAAACGAAAAAATAGCATCTCTGATATTGAGATATATTATGTAAAAAATCCTCAGCTTTCATGGAAAAATAGTAAAAATTTAGCTCCTTCTAGTCCAAAGCCATGAGACAATAAAAAACGACTACAATGAATGATCACGAAAACTAAATCCATTTTTTCAATATTTCAATATTTTTTGATAAAAGGCTAGTTCGTTGCCTTCAATTTGATATGTCGATTATCTAAACCGGCTCATATATAGAGTAATGCGGGGCAAAGGTGCGCACCTAACTGTTGTCGTCCAACAACTCTTGAAATAAAAGCAAATAAAATTCCGTTTGCTTACCAAATTGTAGCTATATACATTATCTTCGAAACGTAGTACAGGCGTTTCTCTAGTTGTTTTCGTAATTGGAATTTTCGTAATGCCTTTTTTAATACAAAAAGACAAATGCGCACCTTTGCCCCATAGTGGGGGCAAAGGTGCGCACTTATTGAATTGAACTTCTGAGAAAAATAAATTATCATCAAATAAAATTATCATCAGAAGCGGGAGAAGCATCATTACTAAAGAGTGTAGGCACCGTCCAGTAGGCAGGAGGGTTTATGGGTGGAGAAGAGTAGGTGTTATGGTCGAACATACCACGTGTGAATTTTTGAGAGGGAGGAAACTGACAATATAATATATCCGAAAATGTCCAACATTTGAAACAGAATTCGTTTTCGTTAACAAACTAGCTGACCCGGCGAACTTCGTCCCTCCCATAATTGATACATTGATGTAAATCATTTCGAACACTCAAGTTCCCACAGAAATTATTGTTATGTACGTAATCTATACTCGTGGTATATAATTTCTTTTTTGACATATAAACCTGATGCAGGCTAAGACGCATCAGTCCTGATACTGACTGTTTAAATCCGTTTCTCCGTTCTTGAGTTAAATCGTGAGGAACGGACACCAAATAATTTTTATTTATTTAGATCAAGTTTATAAATACATAGTTACCTTCACTTGATTTATTTGAAACTTCGTTGCGCTATTTAGAGGTTCGAAGAGACAAATGATGGTTCCTCATGAAGCTAGAATCAAAATCTCTTCTTGCAAGTTTTGCAACATGGTTGAATTCGTGCTGGAGGTTGTTGGCTTCCGTAAAATCAAACGCCAGACGCCGTAAATCTTTGAGAGTCATACCATAGACAGCTTTGTCCAGTGCCCTGCAGTGCTCCGCCAGATCCTCAGACTGCCCACTCGTAAATACCTATCTGAACCGCCCTAGGTGCTCGCTGACAAATCCCAACAGAAGTAGAAATGTCAATGAAAGAAGATTAAAATCGTAAATCACTTTCTGATAAGAGCCTCTTCCTCAGAGCTGATTCAGAAATACCGAGGTCTGCCGCAATCCGACGCTTCGAGGCACCCTCCCGAAGCCTCTGTCGGGCCATTTGAGCATTTCTGAAGTGCTTTTCTTCAAATCAGCTTTCTTCTTGTGGGCTCCGTTAAAAATTTTGTTGAAAACATTTTAGAAAAAAAATTCAGAGCAAAACGCTGTTGGGAACTTTTTCCCCACAACCACTGCGCACTTTTGCCCCACAAGCAATTTTTGAACTAATCGAATTTTTAACAAAAAGCTCTTGAACTTTTTCACAAAAGCGAATACGCACTATCATCAACTATAGAATGAAGATTTTCCTGATAGTGTAGTTTCGAACTATCCAGTTATTTTAGGTAAGTAAATCGTCATCTCCAAAACTGAAAAAATTAGATCAAAACATCCCAAAACTCTTTTTACCTCATAACTTTTTGCCACTTTCACGAAATGTATCGTGTTTATATGTGTGAGCTGCTGGTGTAATAATGTATCAAACGAATACATTGTTGTAGAATTTTTATCCTCGTTTGCTTCAAAAAGGCTAATGCGCACTTTTGCCCCGTGCGCACCTTTGCCCCGCACTACTCTACTAGTGATGAAACGGATGGGCGTTATCTACCGGATATCCAGCCAGCTTTGAGCCCGCTAACTTTGAAAAATCATAACTCAAAAACAAAAAAAAATGGTTCTCTGATATCTAGATATGATATGTAAAAATCCTCAGCTTTCAAGAAAAAATATAAAAAATATAGCGTCCTCTAGTCCAAAAACATCAAAACAATAAAAAACGACTACAATCAATGATAACTAAAATAAACTAAAAACAATGTTGGTGAAATTTCTGTGCGATGTCGAAACCTTAATCGCAAAGTCCAGCAGCAGTAGGCATTTCCTAATATTTCACGAACATGTCATGTTTGTCTAATTTTGTTGAATTGTAAATATTTTATAATAAAAATATACAAAAAAACGAGGGGCGGGGATGGTGGGATCGTTGTTTTGAGATATCAAACCTTGTACAGGTCGGACTCGATTATATATAATCGCAATTTCACTTTCAACGTTAATTTTCGAGTCCGATACATAATCGAATCACAAAAAAGCCATTTTTCTATTAATGTTTGACATTCATACATTAATGAAAAAATTGTTTTCTTGAGATTCGATTATGTATAGGATTTGAAAATAATTGTTTGAAAAAAAAAGCTCGACTATATATAATCGAGTCCGACCTGTAATAGCAAATAAAATTGTTGAGTAAGATTTTTTAAGCAGTGCATTCAGGATATTATTTTTCTTAAATATTTAATTGATTTTCCAATGACTGTCAAATATGATATTATTATCAGACATCTGGATTTTGAGCTACGATTTTTTGAAAGAAAGATCAATGATTTTGAATACGACCTTTTCAAAACTCAGTCTCAATTTAAATTGGTCATATGATAATGAAAATTGTGATTTTAGGTAGTTTCCATCATAAGTAAAATCGGATAAGGGTCAACGACCGGCTGATTTTGGGTTGAATTGCTCTATAATGTATTAGTCAATAGATGTGGCAGACATAGAGAATGTAGTTTGTCTGACAGGTCCTCTATTGAAACAAAAACAAAGGCCCCGTTTATGTCCAAGAATATCTGAGTGTAGGCCACATCTCCCACAAAATTTCGCCAATATGTTTTTTCCCGTTTGATCCAATTTTTGACCCGATTCTCAAGAACTAAATACGTTTGGAAATTGTCAATGTCCCACGTTTCCGAATAGCTTCAAATGCATTCGATTTGTTTTATAAAGCTTGGCCCAGCAAACATTAAATCGTATAATTTTGCACGTGCCAAGTCTTACAAGAAATCCGAATAAATCATAATCGCATATAATATCAATCAAAGTATGTATCGTGTATATTTGAAATCGCATAAAATGTAAGAACTCGATTTTATATACCATTATCAAATTAAGTCGCAATTCGGTATAATAAACATCAATTTTATGATGTACATTGTCGTAAAATATATTTAATCCGCATCATATGCGTATATTACGCTGATGCAGTTTGTGTGTCGTATAAGCGTATAATTTAAATCGATTCAGTACTGTAGAAAATCGTGTTGCATGCTGAAGAAAATCATGAAACAGTAAATCATATTAGATCCTAATAAAGAACATATTACATCATATTGAAATGTCAATGAAATGCTGATGCACTCGAAAGTTTTAACCGCTGTTGAATTAAATTTCAGATAGCTGCGCGAGATAGTTGGTGGATGATAATCCAGACGACCGGAGTTCGAACCCACATCGGAGCAGTTTTCACCAAACATCAATCTGTGCCATTTTAAACATTCATATTCCACTCCCAACGCAAGTCAATCAAACAATTATTATTTCTACAAACCCAAATACTCATATATAAAAATGGCGATTCGTGAGGCTATAATAAACATTTCACGAAAATATTTTGCGCCATTTGTTTTTTTTTTCTATGTCTGTAATAAATCGTATATGAGTATGGCAACAGTGGTATTTGGTGCTTTGACAATTCATGAATATATTCATATTAGATCGCAATTCAATTTCAACATAATCGCTATTAAAGCCGGTCAAAGTTGCATATTCATCCAAACAAATTCGGTAAGCATTTGCCATGTATGTATATGGCCTCCACTTTTGCATGCATATGCCAGTTAGGCGCATTATATGCCAACCAAATTTTAGGGCATATGATGTTATATATACGCTTGTTATGCGATTTATTGTTTGCTGGGGGTACACCTGGGATGAATTTCGCCTGAGTGCTAACTGCGCTGTCAGATCAAACGAGAAAGGAAGTTTCAAGCTTTGAAAATGAAAAAAAAAAATTCTATGACAGCTAACAAGCCTGCATCCAATAATATTCGAGATTAGTACCATTGTTCACTTTCATTGAAGCTGTACTAGTCAATTATGAACGAGTTTGTTAGCAATAATCGAGTTAAGTCACTAATAATCCAGTTTGGTAGCAAAAAGGGCAAAAAGGTCCGCGTTTAGGTTTCATCTAACACAAGGTCACCAGCTAGTCGATAAAGCGTGACAAATGGAGAATGAATCAGAGTTGGTTTTCATAACCACGCGTAAAATTCCGCGATTCGTTTGGTACAGGAGTGGACGGGGGAAGACGGCCACAATGTTACAATAGTAAACACACAGGCTTGTTAAGTGTGTTTGTATAGAAAACGGTATGTTTTTAAAGCATTTCATAGAATTATTGAGACACTTTTGCTTGACCCATAGCGGGGGCAAGGTGGGCACTATTGTAAGAGATGTGATTTGCCATAAACGCACCTTTAACGCGCCTGATTGACGAATTGAATGAGCACATCACACCACTCGAATTGTTGGTTGAGTAACTCAAGGCGCATTCATGATAAATTTGATGTTTTTTTTTCAGATACTAAATATAATAATTTTTAATTATGATAATTTCGGAAGGGTTGCACATCAAGCACGTTATAGGTCATTCAGGAAAAATAACACCTCCCACTCTTGTAACGCTTGATCTGAATTGACCTTGATATGTAGCTCAATTTTGCCAGATACAATCATCCTCTATACGCCTAGATTCACGAGTCATTTCATGTGGCCATCTCACCCTTAGTAGTGGCCAACTTGATTTTAGTAGCACCTTTTTCATAACTTTTTTAATTTATCATATAACATTATGAAATAAAAAGAAAATTTTTTTGAAGTCAACGTGATTACGGAAAACATCCTAAAGATCGATGCTGACGTAATGAAATGCCTCAATTTTGTATGCATTGTGTTGAATTGTATTCTATGCTTAGGGTGACCGTCTTACCCCGTCTTCCCCTATACTTAATCAACTATTCCGTCCCTTCGGTCGCGAATCTCGGCTTAGCACCAGTTAAGTGCGATTCACATACAACATACACGTCACGTTCACGTCCCGTCACGTCATGATACGTCAATGATTCTACCATGCAATTCCCATGAAAACATTCACATACACCAGCAACGTAACGACCCGTCAGCACACGTTCAACGAAAACGACCGGCAGGGTTTGTAGAAAAGAATAATTGACGGAGACGGACGGCTCGTTTGGTTTTTGTCTGGGCTTTGTGTCTCGGCTTTTGTTTTGATTTGGTTGTACAGTAATTTACATCTAAATCGACATTAAGCTAATTTAACCGATCTGTGATGCAACACGTTTAATTAGACATTTTTACCTCTAATTGGACATTTTTGTAAATATTGATTTCGGGGCCCAAATTATGGCCCCACATTGAAAGTCGCCACCAGTCGCGAATGTCCAATTACTGGTCAAAATCGACTCCAATGCGACACTGAGTGGTGCCTCAGCATGTCGCATTATAAGTAACTTACTGTACTTTTTATGCCAACATATCTCTTAGCTCCAAATTTCGGAGTGAAAATCATTCGCGACTAGTTGAGGGAATTATTCTATTTATTATTATTGTTGAATAAGGGTCCGACTACGGGGTTTAAGCATTTAAATAATTGAATTCAATAATTCTCATTGAATTTTCCAAAATTCGAAACTGATTTTAGGCATGCTGATTTGAAAGAGTGCATTGCAATTCAAAATTGTTGTAGGTGGCGACACCATGAATAAAATTAATTGAATCATTCGTTTGGCATTTGACGTGACGGTGCTGGTGGAAGCATTGACTGCATGTGTGAACTGGTGGAGACGTTGAACGAACGTAGACGTTCTTCTCCGTAACGTGCTATGTGAATCGCACATTATGCTTAGCCGCGTCGGCGTTTTTTTCTCTCTCTTTACGTACGGAACAGGCTCACCTGATTCGTTTGACTGTTGACGTATTTCGCGCCAACTCGACCAGACGTTGACATGACCCTCTCAGAACTCAAAACGCTAAATATTTTTGTTCGTTTTTTATATTTTTTTTTTTACTCGAAAATGGTCCTACAAAAAAGTGACCTATGGAAAAGTTTTAGGAAAATAATTGAAAATTCAGAAAAAAATACTGAAAAAATATTTTTTTGAAATTCCACACTGAAAAAAATCGATTTCAAAAACTAAATGTCGATTTTCTCAAAATGACCATCCCAGATTTTGATGAAATGGTAGATAAATATTTGCCTTACAATTCTTCCATGCATCGCAACTTGTGCATATTTAAGGCAAAAAAGTCTTTCTAACAAAAACTTCTTCATGATTTTTTCCCGAAAATTTTCTATTTTTTTTATTGGGTGTACAGTTACAGAAAAAATCAATAACAGGTAGAAATGGATTGATGGTGTCCCTTGGATGCTAAAGTACAGTTTTCAGCTTCTTTTGTAGTCAAATACAAACTGTTTCAATTCAGAGAGCAACGACAGCTCGCAAACAATAGCCATCTGCCAAAAATCTGTTGATCAGTTGGTCAGGTATCGAATAGTTGTTGTAGATTTAGGTATCTATTAAGAGTCACTGTAAGTCACTGTAGATATGATAATAATGAATGGGTTGTATAGATACCTAACGGATGAATAAAATTGTTGTTTGAAAATTACCAGTCGTGGCCGGCAGCAAATGTGAAGTGGCGGGAAAGAAATAGCATTATTTCGTTTCTGCGTTGTCATCTGAACATAGAAAAGTGTGACACTATTTAGCAACATGGGTCAAGCCATGATCTCCAGGATTTGCAAGAATTGCAAATGCAGTGCTGGTATTAACCCACTCCCGTATTATTTAATACATCACGCATCAAGTGATTTCACTACTCTACTAAGCGTTCTAGCGCCCTTTGTTATGCAAGTACACTACGAGTGAGACTCGATGTTGTACGGGAAAGGGTTAGCAACCCCAAGTGTAACCGTAATAAACTACGTCGGTTAACATTAACAGTGATTGTGAAAATACGTTTACCGGGATATACCCATCCGTTGGATGCTACATTGATTTTTTCTGTAACTGTGCACCCAAAAAAATTGAAAATTTCCAATAAAAAATCTTGAACAAGTTTTTGTTAGGAAAACTTTTTTGTCTTAAATATGCACAAGTTGCGATGTATGAAAGAGTTGTAGGGCATATATTTCACTACAATTTATCTACCATTTCATCTAAGTCTGAAATGACCATTTTGAGAAAATCGACTTTTAGTTTTTGAAATCGATTTTTTTCATTATAGGATTTAAAATAGTTGTATTCAACCTTTTTTGCTCAATGCCCCCTTTACGAAAATTAATCCCAGTGCTTCACCTCTATAAGTATTTTGTAAGAAAGTCTGTAGCATATCAAAACATTTGACAAATCCATATGGCACCTGCGCCAGAACGATTTCCGCCAAAATCATAATTTTTGAGAACGTTGTCGAAAAGCACACTTCATGTCTTCGATATCCACTCTGTTACGGTGTTTTGTTCCCATTGTCCAGCATTGTAGAAAATCTAGATTTACAAAAATTCTACGCAAAAGGCGTCGTGCACAAATTACGTAACGCAATGAGGTGGGGGGGAGGTGGGTCGAGGTTGCGTTACTTTATGTGTATTGGAGATAGGAAATTGCGTTACGTAGGGGGGGAAGGAGGTCCAAAATCCAGGTTTTTAGCGTTACGTAATTTGTGTACGACGCCAAAGACAACAACACTCGTAACGCTTATTTCGCATATCCGGATAAGAATCGATCATTTGTAGATCGATGATTTTGCTCTGAAATTGATCCGAAATTTTCGTCACTGCCAGTCGCTAGGCATTTCAAACCATTTGTTCTTTGATATGAGGAAAATATGTTTCAAATTTAACTTGTTGTAAAAAGTCTTGACAAATGCTGTACTGTTTTCAACATAACAGAAGACTCCTTCATTATTCACTGACGAAAGTCTTTCGAACATTGTGGAGTTATTCAATTGAACATTACATTTCAGATTTGACAATATTTGCCGAGGATCGCAAATTTTAGCGTATCCAATAAAGTTTTTGTGGCAATTTTTGCTAATCATTGTCATCTTCAAAGCGAAGTGAATGTGCCATATTCCCTTGCACAATTCCCCCCTTTTAATGACCAAATGACCACTAGGGGGGAATTCCCCACCGGTTGAAAATCACTGATTAATAAAAATATTTTTTCAGTATTTTTTTCTTAATATTCAATTATTTTCCTTAAACTCTTCAATAGATCACTTTTTTGTAGGACTTACCATTTTCGAGTAAAAAAAATTATAGAAAAATGATCAAAAATATTTAGCCTAGGGTGGCAGCGAAAATGGTCATTTCAAATTTCTAAAACCGACCAAGAATATTTTGTTTATTGGCCCAGAAAAATGATCTGTGCAAAGTTTCAGCCCGATCGGACAAGATTTAGGGGTGCCTCAAGCGCTCAAAGTTTTGATTTTTTGATCCTCGAAAATCTTCCTAAGGGGGCGTAAAGGAAATTTGGAAAATCGATTTTTTTTTTCGATGCCAAATGACTTAAAAATGCATGAAATGTTGAGATCTGGTGGTATCACGAAAAAAAAATATTTGCCCGAAAATCGAAAATCTTTTTGGGACTTAGTCTGAGTGGCCAAAAAATTAAAACTTTGAGTGCTTTGAGGCACCCCTAAATCATGTCCGATTGAGCTGAAATTTTGCACAGGTCATTTTTTAGACCAATAAACAAAATGTACATGGTCGGTTCTTTAAATACGATAATTATTTTTTTCCATACCTTCATTGCCTCTCAGGCTGTCCCAGAAGATCGATTTTCGGCCAAAAATTTTTTCGAAATGACACCAGATCTCGACGTTTCATGCATTTTTAAGTCATTTCGAGGATCAAAAAATCAAAACTTTAAGCGCTTTGAGGCACCCCTAAATCATGTCCGATCGAGCTGAAACTTTGCACAGATCATTTTTTGGGCCAATAAACAAAATGTACATGGTCGGTTGTTGAAATTCGACGATGAAATTTTTCCCATACATCCATTGCCACCCTAATTTAGCCCTTTCCATATGTTAGTCTAGATAAATTTTCGGAAAACCAAGTATGCCAAGTTGCTTAATTAGGTAAGTTCTTCACGCCCAGAAAGTTTCGTTAAGTTCTGAGAGGGTCATGCCAATACCATAGACGAGTTGGCGCGAAATCCGTCTGTTACAGAAGCATTAATTTCACCGTTGTTTCTTATTCTTTTTGGTTTGTTACGTACAGCATTTAATAGCAAAACTAATTCCTTCTACAGACCACCAAAGTGTTCCTGGAGCGTATGATCGAGCGGAAGCGCGGCCATATCGTCGGCATTTCATCGATGTCCGGAATGTTCGCGTTTCCGTGGGCTGTTGTCTACTCTACCTCAAAGTTTGCTGTCAATGGGTTTATGGCAGCAATGCGCGAACAGCTGCGCCTGCAAGGACACTCCGAGTACATCCGAACGACAACCGTCTGCCCTTACTACATCGCCACCCGGAAGGATATTGTGGATTTCCTACAGAAGCCACGGTAGGTGTTGTGATGGCCGCCACGAAACAACGGTTCGGGTTGTAACAATGTGTTAACAGATTTCAGCTTTTGACAACTGAGCATGCTGCTCGTGTCATCACCAAGGGTATACTTCGCAATGAGACCATGATCGCGTTACCACGGTTCTTCGATTTGGGCGTGAAGTTTATGCAGTAAGAAAATTTGCTGTTGCTGAAATGAAAAGCTATTAATTTCACTCTTCTCTCAGGCTATTCCCAGTGAAGGTGCAACAACTAGTGCGAGATTACATGATAAGAGAATACGAATTGAACCAAGTTCAGTAAGGCAAAACGGAAACATTCATTCACTTTGATGGGCTGTACATATTATCGATATTATAGTTCAACTAAAACCTTGTTTCCTCTTGAGCAAGCTTAGACTGATTTATATGTAATACACATGACATGTGTAGTTGAATTTGAAAAAAAAATATACAGTGCTTTTCATAGTTATGAGATCACCCATATATTTGAAGATTCATGGAAGATGTATAATTTTCGAGCTTTCTCTTCAAAGATTTAAAATATACGTTTCAGCTTAAGAATAAATTTGTTTTATTGTAAGACTGATAGTGTAAATTGTTTTTTTTACGTAGGACTATGTCTTTGATTTGTATACAGGGAGGTCTTTCTGCCAAAAGTGTAACGTAACAAAAAGGGATTTCAAATGCATATTATGCAGAATCGTGATTGCGATGTATGCTATACTATATATCATTAGATGGGAAATCTATCCAGCAATTTTAATGCCTATAACACAAACAGTGAAATGAGTAAATCAAGTGAACAAGTTAACTAAAAAATAAGATATGTTTTAGAATTTTCCTTAATTCTCTTCTTAGTAAGGTAGAAAACCGAGGTAGAAATTTTGCAACGAAAAAACTACTAGCTGCCGATTGAGAGGTTCGAAAGGATACAATAGTGCATACCAGTTCGCGATACCTTATCAAGAAGTGCTAATGGTTTTATTTAGCTAACTACACTTCCTCAAATCCATTTATCTATTCCTTTCCCTTTCCATTCCCAATAAATCAGTTAACTGTTGAAAATATTTAGAAAGTATTGATAATTAATGGTAACATTAATGATAACAACTTCCGGATGCTTTCTACCACTACAACTTTCACAACCCGTTTGAAGTTCAGTTCTGTTCATATAACAAATGATTTTTCTAGAGCCACCATTTAGAGTATTGAATGTGTTAAATATACGGATTTCTGAACAGATACAAAAACTTAATTCAAAAGCAATTGCCTTCATAGACCTACGTCAAGTTTCGGTCCGTGCCTCCAGGCACAGACCCTTCTACTTTTTTTTATTACAATTTATTATTTGACCCCGGGATTTGGTTGGAATTGACTTTCGCATAAGACGAATTTCAAGCCAACTCGTCTTAGGAGTTGGCAGCACAATCTTAGATTGCACTGGAACTACTCTGCACAAAACGATCGCTCTACATTTCCCTTCATCTATATGAATAAAAATGGAAGAGCCAAATGTGTTGTTAAGCGCAAAACCCGAGGAAGAAATGTTCCGATTTGAACCATCTTATCGTCTCTTCCCGTTAATCAATATAGCGGAGAGAAAAATAGGAAAATTTTCGAAAAACTCGAAAGGAAGGTCGGAAAAATCGGCAAATTTAATAAACGATACATACGATAGATCATGATCTGTCCATTTGATGTTTGCGCTAACGAAATTATTATTTGTACAAAAATGGAAATGGATTTTCAGGTAAAATAACGCACTCCTGTACACCCAAAACTAATTTTAGCAATTGTTTTGACATCCTGGTTTATAACATTAAATGAGCTTAAAAATAACAGAAAATGTGCAACCCTTCCATACTAGTACCTTATTTGTATAAAACATATGCCACAATAATATAAGAGCTATATGACAGAACGAAACAAGACATACATCGGAAATAAGCACGCATTACCCCTTTCCGCATACTTTGCCACATACAAGGCCACTGACCGAAAACGAAACAGATTCACGTTTATGCTTTCCTTTTCACTCTTAGAAAACAGCAGCATGCATACTTTATGCAAAATATTAGCTCATTCGGACTTCATTTACTAGTGTCTCAAACGTTAAAATTTGAGTCCCGAAGTGTCGATTTTTGACAAAAAAATTTTTTCAAGGTGACCGTAGATCCGTCGATTGATGACGAAAATAATGGTTTTCATAGAAGAACTGCTTTTAAACGGATCCTTTTTCACTTCTCGAATAATGAGCTTATCCTCTCGTGCAGTTGTCGCTCCCTTCCTTCCTTTGGTTTCCGGCTTAAGTGATGGTTTTAAGGCATTCTGTATCATGCCCACTGACCGCCCCAGCTCTTTTGCTATCTGCCGATAAGATCTGCCATCCTTTTTTCAAAACATGAATTCTGGCTTTTTCTGCCTGAGTCCACCGTTCCGACCCATAAGTCTGGTGAATTAGTAGAACAAAATTAGCTTATCTGAAACAATGAAATGACAATCGCTCTTTTTGATTTCCAGTGTTCCGGGTGCGCAAATAGGCGAAGTGTATGACCTCCTGTACCGTATTTATCTTATTCGCCACCTCAAACAAGTATGCTTTCGTCATGTTGGCTACAACACAGGGGCTGTCCACATACAACGTGGACAGAAAAAGCATGATTTTAGACACCCCCTCCCCCTCCGTAGACAAGCCTGGACATTCCTTATACTCCTCTCCCCGTTGTCCACGTGGACATTTCTCCAGTTTTTGGGAGAAAATCAAGAGAATCCTACATTTTTCGCTTAAATCTAATTTCAAGTTTGTTTCAATTTTCTATTACATGTTTTGTTAATAGAAATGATAGCCTTGTTGATAGTAACAATTTGTTTTAAATTCACCGATTTTGATATCAACGCGCTGTTCAAATCGTCTAAATGTTGTAATGTACAGGGGAACTTCGATATAACGTACCTTCGATATAACGTCACTCGATATAACGTACATTTTACCATTTCCAAAGTGCAAAGGATTTTTTATGTAAAGAACAATAAATTATCTGTATTGTGATGCTAAAACATGTTTTGTACATTTAATCAATCCCGAAATACAGCTGGTTTTGTGATTCCGGATTCTAAAAAATTAATCAACAGTACGAAGGGAAACATCATGAGAAAGGCTGGCTACATCTTCTAATTGAATTTATTCATTAACTTTACTAAAACAGCTACACAATAATGTATTATAGACTACGTTTGTGAGTTGTTTATTATGCTTCGATACAACGTACAATTTTGAAAGTGAAATGTACGTTTTATCGAAGTTACCCTGTATTGCTAGTTTTGGATCGTTCAGCACACCCGAATTGTCACTCAACCGAATAAACGTTATTTGCATTGACTGCATTAAACTTTGTGCTTCGTTGTTGGGAAGGGATAATGACAATGGATTGGTGGATTGAACACACTTTGAAAATAAAAATTATTAATTAAAATTTACTTCTCCGTATCAAATATCTATTCTATGTAATTTAAAATTATATTAATTTTCGAGTGGTGAAAAATGTTTAAGGAAGGTTATATCTAATAATGATTTTATATTATAATGATCAATTTTAGCGGTAATATTATTGTAGTTAAGTCGAGGTCAGGATTACGTGTAATCAACCAAGTTATCAAATAACACCAAGTCAAAATTTCCATTCATTTTTTTTTTAAATTGAATGGAAATTTTTTAATAACGTAATATGTCTCAGAACCCATTCATGTACATTAATGATCGCGGATTGCGAAATATTTTCTCGTCTTACAGAAATATTAACAGTTGATAACCTGAAGATACAATATCTGGTGAGTAAGGCGAGTGGAGTCTTAGAAGCGCCATTGAAGTTTTCTAGATCGTCGATTTTAATACGTTCAGCTGCGAGCAGTACTTGTTGGAATTCAACGAGACTAGTTGCTTGGTAGAAGCTCATAATGCAGATTTCCTTCCAGTCCTACCAGATCCAGAGAACCTGCTTCGGGGTTTTATTAACTTGTCCAATATCTTTTTTAACTCAACATTATTGTGAATGATTTGCTCTTCACAATTTGCTACAAATATGTCCCGTGGCCGAGTGGTTAGCGTTACACTTTATCTTGCTGGGGGTTCGAGTTCGACTTGTACTGAGGTCACGCGTATTCTAGGGCTTTACACTCCTGAATACATTCAAGGCGTGTTCTACGGTATAGAAATTTCAACTAAGTACTATCTACTAATAAAAATGACGCAAGTTATACCTACGTTGAGAAGACTAAAGTATCACTGGGTGCCATCTAAGTCAAGTCATGCATTTTAGTTGCGTTTATGAAACGAATCGTAGATTGAGATGCGTTCTTTCAAATGTTTTTCGATAAAATAAACCTTTATTCCGGAATCCGGTCGGATTTGAAATTAGCACAATATTGCGTTCATTCTTCTGATCGAGTCAAATCCAAACGGGTTGTGCAAATGTTGCAAACTTGCAACCCACTAGAGGCGTATTACAAAAATTACCAGATATCAATAAAGAAAAACATCATTGAAAGAAACAGATCTCCACAGACACGGCCCGCGGCCACTCATGGAAGAATTTGTTGTTCGTTTCAATTTTCGCAAAACCTTGGTAGCTTTCGGAAAATAAATACGAAGCCGTTTTGTGGTCAAGAGTAGAAGCTAAATCGAAACCTGCACATAAGTCGAGATTTTTCATACTACAAAAATTCCAACATTTTTTGTGTCTTTATCCTGACGGAATACATGATCCTCTATTACAGATTGGAATAAATTGATCGATGCCAGTTCATGCGCGTTTTTTTCAACGGCAAAAATGGATGCTCCGTCAGTGAAAAAGATCACAAGCGCGTAGTTAAGCAGTTTAGACATGATCCGAGAAGTTCGGTCCGGGATGTCGCCAATAAGCTGAATTTGTCAAGTTCATTCGTCCAGCGGACCAAGCAGCGGGAGGGCCTGCGTACATACAAGGTTCAGAAGGCTCCTAACCGCGACGAAAGGCAAAACATGGTGGGGAAGACGCGAGCCCGGAAGCTGTACACCGAAATGCTGACGAAGCCGCATTGCCTGGTAATGGACGACGAAACCTACGTCAAAGCGGACTTTCGTCAGCTGCCGGGCCTGTTGTTCTTCTCCGCAGAGGACAAATTCAGCGTTCCGGAGGAGATTCGCAAGCAGAAACTATCCAAGTTTGCCAAAAAGTACATGGTGTGGCAAGCGATCTGCTCTTGCGGAAAGCAGAGCGCCCCCTTCGTGATGACCGGCACGGTAAACGGGCAGGTTTACCTTAAGGAGTGCCTACAGAAGCGCTTACTACCACTATTGAAGCAGCACGAGGGCCCGACCATCTTCTGGCCGGATCTCGCTTCGTGCCACTATTCAAAGAACGTGTTGGAGTGGTACGAAGCCAACGGGGTCACCTTCGTGCCAAAGGAAATGAACCCGCCCAACGCGCCGGAGCTTCGCCCAATAGAGAAATATTGGGCGATTATGAAGCAGGCCCTCCGGAAGAACCCAAAAGTTGTCAAATCGGAGGCGGACTTCAAGAGAAAATGGATTTCTGTTCAAAAAAAACACAACCTGACGTTGTACAGAACCTTATGGACGGGGTAAAGAGGAAGGTGCGAGCATACGGGCTTGGGCTCGAAGTATGAATAAAAAGAAAATGCCAAAAGTTGTTTAATAGTTTTTATTTTACTGTCTAAAATTTTCAAAAGGATCGGTCTACTGGGCGAATTTCTACAGCGTTTTTTCCGTGATGCAAATTGATGTGACACACCCTTTATACATCTCCGGGAGGAAGTCCAGCCATATGAAAAAATATGGATGTCTGACCGGGCAGCACTCTCAGGCAACACTGTCTTTCTATTGTTGAATACAGAGTATTCAGGGTGGGCGTATATTTAAAAATATCTTGTAAATATAGAACAGATCATATTAAATTGTGGCTATAAATAAGGGACTCAGAATGAAAGGGGTGTAAGTGATTTGATCGATTTCTCTTCAACAACTTTCTCTTTAGTAAATAACTCAACTTCAAAAACGTTCCAATTTGAGTTTGCTTTGGAATCCGATAGACGAGGATCTGACACATTGTCAAATACAGCTAGGAATGTGTTTGCAGCTTAGTTATGACCTGAGAGAGAGGAGCCAGCTCGCGTTTGTTGTGATCGCCCTTATGTCAGCGCGAACCAGTCACGGTGAACCAAGGGGAAGTATTGAAATATGTAGAAAATTTTAACAACATTTTTTTTGCAAGAAATTTTATGTGAAAATGATTTTGACGTCGGACTACATCTTTCATTTCTATACTGGGGTGTAGGTTCAAAGCTTCAAGATCGAGAGAGTTACATTAGAGAAACCGGATTTCGAGCATTGTTAGTTGATAGAAATGGTATGTTAACCGCTTCATTCGAAAGATAGAATGTCTACCCGTTTTATGTTTGCTAGTTATTGATCCAAAAACTAGTTTCAATAGCTCAAAAATTGCTTTGAAAGCAAGCTATTGAAATCACAAAAATCTGTATAAGCAGGTGCCAGCTTGCGAATCCACTCAATTATGATTTTATAGCGGTTGGATCATGTTATCGCTGCTTAAGATTGATATGGTGAAGCTAATTATATCACACCTTTTAGTTTTGTGGACGAGACTGATTGGTTCACCTTCACTATCTGTTCGGGCGGTTTGAGGAAAACCCGCCGACAACAATGGTCACACTTCTTCTTCTTCTTATATGGCACTAACGTTCCTAGAGGAACTCCGCCGTCTCAACGTAGTATTACTTGCGTCATTTTCATTAGTACTTAGTTGAGATTTCTATGCCAAATAACACGCCTTGAATGTATTCTGAGTGGCAAGCTCTAGAATACGCGTGACCACAGTGCAAGTCAGAGGAAATTTCTTTGAAGAAAAATTTCCCCGACCAGAACGGGATTCGAACCCGAACCCCCGGCATGTTGGGTTTTGACGCTAACCACTCGGCCACGGGAGCACGATGGTCACACACTTACTAGAAATAAACTATCAATTTGTAGGTTAAAAGTTCTCTATATTTCTCTGGTATTTTTCGCTTGCACTTTCACGTTAGGACGTGTTCGCTCTGACTGTTTGAAAAGGAATGATTTCACTTCGTTACGCTGCTGTACTTCATTGCCCACTGATGGGCTGATGCGCAGTGGGGATGACGCGTTGATGTTGCTGTTGTTATTGTTGTTATTTTCTCTATGTGGTTCGTTTCTGCTTCGGTAGGATTATTTTGGAATTTTGTCGTTTGTATCATGGTCGAATGGAATGTGAAACTGAATATCGTGCGCGGACTGTGCACTGGTTTTGTAGAAAATGGGTTTGTGGCTACTTATAAATTTCATCATTTGTGGCTCTCAATAGGCGGATTTATAATACATGAATCTTACTTCCGTTGAAAACGGAACACTATCGGTCAATTTGATTGGACATTCAGTGCTTCTACTGCCTTGATAAGCGACCTGCATGCCAAATTTGAAATTTGAATATGAATTTGTCACCAGCGATGAGCAAGAAACGAAAAAGACGTCGAGAGACTGGCAGTATAACTCTCATTTTCTTCCGAATCGTGATCACTGCCTATGCAAACAGTTGGTACTGCATCCTTTTTAGTCAACCTATTATTATTTCCATCGGACAAAAAAAAACTTTCCTCAAAATGCACCTGGTAGAAACTAATGAAATAATATATTCCACATACGCTGCACATTGCGTCGGGTAAAGGGTAATAACGGGGACATAACCGGAGGGACGTAGGACTACGCCAAAGGTTGTCAAAAATATAAATATTGGTTTATTTTCATTTGTTCGAATTTAGGTCAAGTTATTTCACTTCAGAAAAACAAGCTCTAAATACGTAATTCATTGTGTCATATTTATATACAGTGCAGATGTAATGTAGACAAACTAAATGCGCAAACCATTATCAAAGCAGTGAAGCAATAAAACATCCGAATAAACCTTCACCCTCAACATTAGCATGTTGATTGTTTGGTGCCAAGAGCAAAACTTCATCTCAAATGCTGTGAAAAACATCGTTCCCAAATTAATAATCCACAAATTTGTTTCTGCACCACCTTTCGCTGAACGGCTACAGTAATCCGAACCGAACCGGTAATGTTTTGGCAGCGTAGTGATGGCAACCGCCGCAAAACGAAACATTCCTTTTGTTTTCAATCGAAGAAAACTGCTCTCGCCGCTGGAAAATGCCTTTTTCACGCTTGACTTTAAATCCGGAAACCATGAATGAATTCGCGAAAACTAAATGAACGATCGGAAAAAGTCACAAATGAGCCCAAAACACCCATAAATTCACACAAGATCTCATCCGGGAAAGGAATCATAAAAATTTGTTTGCTTATTATTTTGGATATTGTTTTAGAAATCATCGAAATAATTCTTCAGGACAACTATATCGAAATAATCAGAAGTAAAAGAAACTTGTTTGAGTGGGCCGATGCTGCTGGAAGCCATGATATGGGCTGACCTAGTACATCTTTCATTATATCCCACATGATCAGTGTTCAAATTTTCGTTTTCCCCCCATATATTCCTGTTAGACGTAATCCTACGTCAAAAGCCAAATCGAGGATAAAAACGCACAAATGTACTCACAAACAAAGATTCACGTCAAGTTTGAACACTTTTCTCATAGATGAATGACAACAACTTGTTTGATTGAAATTGTCCGATTTGAATTTTCTTGATGAGAAAGCGCAAAAAGAATAAGAAGAAAACAAACTATCTGTCATTCAGCTGGCTCCTCTCTCTCAGGTTAAAAGCTAAGAGAGAGGAGCCAGCTCGCGTTTGTTGTGATCACCCTTATGTCAGCGCGAACCAGTCACGGTGAACCAAGGGGAAGTATTGAAATATGTAGAAAATTTCAACATGATATTTTTTTGCAAGACGTTTTATGTGAAAATAATGTTGACGTCGGACTACATCTTTCATTTCTATACTGGGGTGTAAGTTCAAGGCATCGAGAACGAGAGTGTTACATTGAAGAAACAGGATTTTGAGCAATAAACCCTCTTCGCCGGTTGAAAGAAATGGTATGATAACCGCTTCATTCCAAAGAAAGAAATCTACGCGTTATATGTGTGTTACTTATTGATCCAAAAACTTGTTTCAATAGCTCAAAAATTGTTTTGAAAGCAAGCTATTGAAATCACAAAAATCTGTATATAAGTAGGTGCCAGCTCCACTCAATTATAATTGTACAGCGGTTAGATCATTTTGGAACAGTTACTGCTGCAAAAAAAAACAAACTTGCTGCTGTGAAGAAGGCGACCAGCAAGAAGAAAGCTGCTGGTGTGGCTGCCCGAAAGCAAAAGTCAAACAAATCCTCAAAAATCGTTGCATGCAAGCCGAAAACGCCGAACTCATAGAAATCAGTAGCAGCTTCGAAAAAAACCTACCATCGCTACACATAACGCACAACACGAGAGAAAACAAGATAGTGTTTTCAGCAAATCAAATCCAGTTCTTTTCAGAAAGAGTTTATCAAATACTGCGGTCAAATACATTATTTTTGTAATTTCTTCGATCAAGTGCGATCAACGTAAGATTACATCTTTCGAGCACTTATTAGGAGTACAATGAATCTTGAGAAAGACAATTCATTCCTGCTCGACACTCGCACTAAAAATGTTCACTCATCAATGTCACAAACGGGAAGTGGGTGTTGTGAGGGAGGGCAGAGAGAGCGCAACATTTATGCAGATTGATTGGACGACAGATATGTTGTATATGGGAAATGGTATTCAAATTATATTACACATAAAGGGGAGAAAGAATCTAGAAAGAATCTATTGGTTCACCTTCACTATCGGTCAATTCGATTGGATCTTCAGTGATACTATTGCCTTGATTAAACCTGCATGTCAAATTTGAATATTGCATATGAATGGTCCATCAGTGATGGACAGGAATATCATGGCAAAGATGACGAGAGACTGGTGGTATAATTCTCATCTTCATCCGAATGCCTGTTAAAAATGCAGACACAGCATCCTTTTTAGTCAACCTAGTATTATTACCATCGGACACAAACAAAATTCCCTCAAAATGCACCTGAGAGAAATCAATGTTGGCTATTTTCATTGGAAGATAAGCTCTTATTTTATGTATTCCACATACACACAGGTTTTTTTTACGCGGGGGATACGTATCTCGTAAAAAAACCGCGTTAATTGAAAAATCCGCGTAAAAAACGCGTTAATTGGAAAATCCGCGTAAAACAACCTGGGTCTACGCTGCACGTTCAAATTGCATCGGAGATGAACAATCATCGCCCACATTGCAAAAATCGATTCGTCGAGCTTGCAGCAATAGATCAACCTGGAACCAGTGAAAGAATACAAGAATTCGCGAAAACTGAATGAACGATCGGAAAAAGTCAAATGGGCCCAAAACACCCATAAATTCACACAAGATCTCCACCGACAAACGAATCATAAAAGTCAGTTTGCTTCTAATTTTGGATTTTGTTTTAGAAATCATCGAAATAATTCTTTAGGACAACTATATCGAAATTATCAAAAGTAAAAAATGTTTAAATGGGCCGATGCCGCTAGAAGCCATGATGTGGGCTGACCTGGTACATCTTTTATTATAATATGATTATTATAATAAATAATATGATCAGTGTTCAAATTTTTACCCCCCATATATTCCTGTTAGACGCAGTCCTATGTTAAAAATCAAATCGGAGATAAAACGCACAAATGTACTCACTAACAAAGTTTCACGTCAAGTTTGAACACTTTTCTCATAAATGAATGACAACAACTTGCTTGATTGAAATTGTCAGTTTGGAATTTTCTTGATGAGAATGCGTAAAAAGAATAAGAAGAAAACAAACTATCTGTCATTCAGCTGGCTCCTCTCTCTCAGGTTATGACCAAAAGAGTAGAGAACTCGATGATGTCACTTACACCCCTTTCAATATACTTTACGTGTCCACGTGGACATTATCAAAACCCCCTACCCCCTCACCATGGACAAGCGTGGACATTTTCGTAAATCCTACAACCCCCCCCCCTAAAGTTGTCCACGTGGTGTGTGGATAGCCCCACACCAGAAAAGATAGCGAAACGAAGCATCACTGGTAGTTGCTTTTTCTTCAACGGTAAACTGTCATCTTATACAAAACAAATGGAACATACAACTGGTGAGTATGAAAACTATTTATGTTTTCCGTTTATAATTTATTTATTTATATTTCAGATAGTCTTCAGCAAAGTTATCTATCTATTACATATAGTTGCAAGCAGAAGAGAATTCGCTGCAAGTCAATTCCAGCCTGCAAACACTATTCGAAAAATTGAGTCTCCTACAGCGCCAGCGCCAGAAGAAAATACGAAAGGTGAATTTTGGATTGATATGTCTCGGAGAAGGAGTATGTATATCACATTTTCATTATGCTCAAAAACATCCCCATCGAATTAATTCCAGGCTTGCAATAAGTTGATTGGAAACCACAGTTTTGGACTCAACATGTTTCTCGGCCGTTAACGAAGTCCGTAGATCATGACAAACAAGTTGACAAACAAATGAACTCGTGTGCTACAATCGACTCGACAACATACCGCCGCCTGGCTATTCGGTGAAACCGACTGAGATTTCTGATTATTATAATTAAAGGGTGTGTCACATCAAATTGCATCACGGAAAAAACGCTGTAGAAATTCGCCCAGTAGACCGATCCTTTTGAAAATTTTAGACAGTAAAATAAAAACTATTAAAAAACTTTTGATATTTTCTTTTTATTCATACTTCGAGCCCAAGCCCGTATGCTCGCACCTTCCTCTTTACCCCGTCCATAAGGTTCTGTACAACGTCAGGTTGTAGTGTTTTTTGATCAGAAATCCATTTTCTCTTGAAGTCCGCCTCCGATTTGACAACTTTTGAGTTCTTCCGGAGGGCCTGCTTCATAATCGCCCAATATTTCTCTATTGGGCGAAGCTCCGGCGCGTTGGGCGGGTTCATTTCCTTTGGCACGAAGGTGACCCCGTTGGCTTCGTACCACTCCAACACGTCCTTTGAATAGAGGCACGAAGCGAGATCCGGCCAGAAGATGGTCGGGCCCTCGTGCTGCTTCAATAGTGGTAGTAAGCGCTTCTGTAGGCACTCCTTAAGGTAAACCTGCCCGTTTACCGTGCCGGTCATCACGAAGGGGGCGCTCTGCTTTCCGCAAGAGCAGATCGCTTGCCACACCATGTACTTTTTGGCAAACTTGGATAGTTTCTGCTTGCGAATCTCCTCCGGAACGCTGAATTTGTCCTCTGCGAAGAAGAACAACAGGCCCGGCAGCTGACGAAAGTCCGCTTTGACGTAGGTTTCGTCGTCCATTACCAGGCAATGCGGCTTCGTCAGCATTTCGGTGTACAGCTTCCGGGCTCGCGTCTTCCCCACCATGTTTTGCCTTTCGTCGCGGTTAGGAGCCTTCTGAACCTTGTATGTACGCAGGCCCTCCCGCTGCTTGGTCCGCTGGACGAATGAACTTGACAAATTCAGCTTATTGGCGACATCCCGGACCGAACTTCTCGGATCATGTCTAAACTGCTTAACTACGCGCTTGTGATCTTTTTCACTGACGGAGCATCCATTTTTGCCGTTCTTCACCTTCCGGTCGATGGTTAGGTTCTCGAAGTATCGTTTTAGTACTCTGCTGACCGTGGATTGGACGATTCCCAGCATCTTACCGATGTCCCGATGTGACAACTCCGGATTCTCGAAATGAGTGCACAGGATTAATTCACGACGCTCTTTTTCGTTCGACGACATTTTTCCAAATTTACGAAAAATTGACAGTGAAGCATGGCCAACGTGATCTATACACTCTTATCTGATTATAAGCGAAAGCTGAAGATATAATTCCTAAAAATTAAATTTCTACAGCGTTTTTTCCGTGATGCAATTTGATGTGACACACCCTTTATATCAAATACCCGATAGATTTAAAAACGATGGGGGAAAGATTGAAAAATAGGTGAGCATGACAGTAAAAAATTGTCTATATTTTTTCATTCATTGTCGCTTGATACTCTTTCTGGATATTACGTAGCATAAAGATTGTTCGTGGCAGATATTGGGCGTATTTTCTGAACTGTCGATCACCAGAATCTGAATATTATCGGTAGGCCAAGAAATATCACATGTTCCTCTGATGTATCATATTACAATTATTTAGGTGCGCGAACACGCGTTACTATCACACCAAGATGATGAAGATCTGCCTTTGGGATAAATGATGTTGGTGTGGGGACAAAGCTTACTCCCATCCGTGGCTCCGATGGCTACACCTACTGATTCATGTGCAAGCTGATGCAAAAGACCTGCGAACTTCGTGTTGTTTCGATATTGCCGAGGAACTGCTAAGACAACTAAGTGTGAAAAGATTCTTACAAACTATGTTTGTGGATCGAACAACAAACTCTACCGGAACGAGTGCCACATGAGAAAAGAGAATTGTGGCTAGCGCATGTTCGTAGTGCCGATGCAGTTTTGTTTGGCCACATTCTCCTTTGAGATATGCTCAAGAATGGTTGAGTGTGCATGTATTTTTATTTCCGTTTTTGTTAGTAATAAAATAACAAACATTATTCATAAATGTATTTTCCTTTTAATGCTTCATTCCTTCTCAATAACAAACCAAGGCAAACAAGAGGCAGGCAGTGCTGGAAGCAGCGCTGCAAGCAGGTCGACGCCTTGCACATGTTGGCAAAAAAGTGGCGTCAAGTTGTTCGATGAATACATATAAAAGGTCGATAAATGGATTGCAAGGTGGCAACCTCAAATACTGAGGTCGATTGTTGACATTTCATCGACCCAATCTTGGCAGGCAAAGAGGAATGTGGGTTCCTACAGGAATCGATTATTAATCGAACGAATATTGCGCAATCAATAATCGAAGCGAACGAATAATTTACGTCGATTAATCGATCCAAACCCAAAGGAAAAAAACGACGTACGACCGCTGCAGTTTTATCCCAAAAAGCAATCATTATCTTTGACACTTCCTTAACTGGTAAACGAAGCTCAATGCCGTCAATGCGAATTGAGCTTCTTTTACGATTTTAGGGGATTTTCAGACGGAACGAACACTGTTTTCATTTCAGATGGCTTTCTAGCAAAAGAGAAATGTTAGTTCAAATAATTATTTCTCTCAGTGTGACGATTAATCGATTAATCTATTATTTGGGGCGATTAATCGTATCGAATATCAAACTGCTGAAAAGTATTCGATTAGCTGATAAACGATTAATTTCAAAAATCGGGGATCACTAGTCGTGCCCCCTAAAATCTTCACATGTCACATTTGGCTCCATTTGCTTGATTAGTTTTCGAGTTATGCAGAAATTTGTGTTTCATTTGTATGGCAGTAATACCACCCCTCTCCCCCCTAAGAGAGGGGGGAGGAGTGCCTAACCACCATAGAATCATTTATTGCACTCTAAAACCTCTCGATGCCAAATTTGGTTGCATTTGCTTGATTAATTCTCGAATAATGTAGAAATTTGTGTTTAATTTGTATGGCAGACCCCCTTAGAGAGGGGGGAGGGGTCTCAAACTATCATGAAAACCTTCCCCGGCCCCAAAAACCACTACATACCCAGTTTCGTGTCGATCGGTTCAGTAGTTTCCGAGTCCATAAGAATCAGACAGTCATCCATTTTTATATATATATAGATTGTTTGAACTACAAAGTTCATTCGTATCTAGCCTTGAAAACGGCCAGTTAGAAGCCCAATTAATAAATAGTGCAGGGAGCAGAAAGAAAACGTTTTATGTACTGTGAAACACTCCTGTTGAAGAAAAGAAGTTAGCAGTCCTTGCGAATGGTTATGCATGTGTGATTACATAATCAGGCAAACATTCTGCGAAGAAGTGCACAAACAAAAATCGATAATGTGTTTCTTTATTCTGTGGCCTCCCAATCTACATTTGGTGTTTGTGTAAACTCATAAGAATTCTATTTTTATGATTTGTAATTTATTTCATCAACGTCACCTTTTTATGAAACACACTGTATTCTCGATTACATATGGCTTCATTAATTCTGCGTATTATTCGATCGTATGGACAAAAAAAATTTCTGTGACTTTCGATTGGACCTCACCAGTCAGAATTGTCTGACTTATCCTCGTTGCATCGTTTTAATAAAAACACACAATGTCTATAAACCAGGTATTTCCTTGTCCATTTTATTGACTTCAGAAATGAGCAAGAAAAAATGTTTATACTTTCCGACTTCTAAAGGGTTTTTAATAAGAGCACTACAAAAGTTTTTAATAAAACAAACATGATTTTGGATATCAATGGTATTCTTTATTCATGTGAAAGCACATTTGATGCCATTATATATGGAACGCTTGCTGAAGTCCAGACGCTGAACCCAATTTTCGAGGGTTTTCAAGCATAAATCGCAATTTCACATTCGATATTCGTACGAAGTTCATCAATCGTCGCTGGCTTGTTAGCATAGACCATAGACTTGACGTAGCCCCACGGGAAATAGTCTAACAGCGTGAAATCGCACGACCGAGGCGGCCAATTGACTGGGCCATTTCACCAAACTTGGTTTTCAATAAATCGATTGTTAAATTCGCTGTGTGGCTTGTTTCGCCGTCCTGCTGAAACCACATATTGTCCAAGTCCATATCATCCAATTCGGGCCAAAAATATTCGGTTATCATTGAGCGGTAGCGATTCCCATTCACAGTAACGTGCCGGTCTTGATCATCACGAAAGAAGTACGCTGCCGGACCATAAATCGCACCAAACACTATTTTTTTCGGGATGCAATAGTGACTCATGGAGTACGTGTAGATTGATGTCTGATCAAAGACGCATATTTTCCTTATTGACAAAGCCATTCAGCCAGAAATAAGCCTCATCGCTGAAGTGATTTTTCGATGAAAATCCAGATCATTTTCAATTTGTTGCTCAGCCCAATTCACGAACATACGACGCTTCTGGTGGTCAAGTGGCTTCAGTTCTTGTGTCAATTTGATCTTGTAAGGATGTAGACCAAAATCTTTTCGCAAAATTTGTCACAACGAGGTCACAGAGATGACCAACGCGTGAGAACGACGTGTGAGAGACTGATTTGGATCTTCCTCAATTGATGCACTAGCGGCAGCAATATTCTCAACACTACGGGCACTTCTTTGTCTCACTGGCACGGAAACATTTTGTACTGTGCCTATGGATTCAAACTTTTCCACTAGACGCTCAATTGTTGATCTGGCAGAACCATTATGACGACCATAAATTGGACATAGCGCTCTTAAAATTGAGGCCATTGACTCCGAATTTCGGTAGTAAATTTTAATAATCTCAACTCGCTGTTCGATCGTATATCTTTCCATTATTAAATGTGCAAACCTTACTGAAGAAAAATGTCAAGAGAGCGGGAAAAATATGGCGTCGTTTGCTGTCTCTATCAATCTACTTTTGTAGCGTCCCTATTGAAATACCCTTTACAGATTGGACGCATTTTGGCTTGGATACCGAATAAATTACGATCATTTGCACTGCATGTTTTTGTACGTGGAAATTTGTTTCAAAAAGCAAATAAATAATAGAGGATCAATGAAGGTTAAACATTTATGCGTCACGCCTGATTTGTCATCTGTTTCAAGTCGTTCCCGTTCATTATGGCTCACAATCGACAAGTGAAGGACAAACCCTTCGAATAGAAACTGCTGGCCATACATTGAACATCTTTTTCATAATCATTACCGTGACATTCCGTCGGTTATGGTTGCTCCGTTGGAGCCCATAAATTGTAATCGCATTCAATCATTTTTCACAGAAAAGATTTATGCCGCAACTGTTGCGTTTGTCTTTCTATCACAAGGCCACGAAAGGGTCCAAAATCAGTTGCAGCCAGCAGACGAAGTTAATTGACACAGTCATGTATAAAATTCCGCGGAAGATGCGCTCTGCTACCGTTACAGATTTAATTGTAATTCTCGTTTCGCTTTGATCGCAAGTTTCTGTTCAACACCTGTCACGCTCTGCCGATGAACTGGGTGAACTGGTATCATATTTCGTGATTTCTTTATCTGATTAGCGTAGATTTCTCTATGGTGCGGGTGTTAAGAACCATCTTCGGCGGTGTACAGGAGGACGGCGTATGGAGGCGATGGATGGACCACGAGCTCACGCGACTCACCGGCGAACCCAGTATCCAGAAAGTGACCAAAACTGGAAGGATACGCTGGGCAAGACATGTTACAAGAATGTCGGACAACTATTCTGCGAAAATTGTGTTCATCGGAATCCGGCTGGTACGAGACGACGAGGAACACAACGAACAAGGTGGTCAGACCAAGTGGAGCATGACATGGTGAGCACGGAATCGGAGAGAGATAGCCACGAACCGAGTTAATTGGAGAAAAATTGTGAATCAGGCCATGTTGTAAGGACGTTAAGCAAAAATAAATTTAAAAAATATTTCTCTCTAATCTATGACATTTTTAATACACGACGTTGGAATTTTCTCTCGGACAACAGATAGGATTCCTAAAATTTCGTTTAAACATATTGCGACGAACCTTGTCTAATCCATCAATTATTTCTTTTTAATCTTATTTTATTTAACCTGAATCAACACTTATTTTTGCTGCAAACGTATAATGATGATATTGGACTTATGTGAATTAGGTGAAATTGAGAAAGTATATTCGCAAAAAAAAACAAATTTTTATTTTTCAAAATTTTGTATAGTTTGATAAATCTGAAAACATCTTCCAATGTGCATCGCAGGCTGATTAATGCAAGTTTGGCAATAATACGTTGTGTAATTTTTTAGTAATTTTACTATATTTTGATTTGACTTCTTAAGACATTTCAAAAGAAAACTGTTTCAAGAAAGACGGCTGAAATAAGTCAATTCCCCGTAATCAGCGAAAAACTTTAATGTCACATGAGAGGGGACAGCCGAGTACAAAGGGTCATGATCAAATCCATGTCCAAACATGCTCCAGATATTTTACTGTATAACAACCTTCCATTTAGTTGGAAGGTTTAGGTTCCATATAGATTTGCCTTCTGGAATTCATGGGACCTTTGATGATAATATGCTCATCTTAAAATTCAATTCAAAAGATTACAACGTTATTACAAAACAAAATAAAGTAAACTAAAATAAAGTTATTGAAAATAATTGAAAATGTTTTTGACAAAGTTGCAAAGTAGATACCAAAACACTTTTTCACTTTTTTCTAAGTTACTTTTTATAAATTATTTCAGGAAACTTTCTATGTTTCCGTTTTTTCTCTGTTTGTCCACTAATGTTCTATACAGTATTGACTATATCCTACAACTATAAGTGACTATAAGTTTATCTATGATTAGGCTAGTGAGCATACCCAAAAAACACCTAGTCCAAACATTGGTAGTATGTACAAAAATATCAAAACTCTCAAGTTGGGCTTCTCGGATTATTACGTGCAGCAGCATCACTGCGGGAGGAATCCTAACAATTTATTCTGTGCAAAGTTCTCCCTCTCAAAGTTCGACTGCTGCCTGCTCGAAGTGGAAAAAATGAAAAATAAGCTAGACAGCATAGCAGCTGTCTGGCCCCACACCAAAACAAGCTTTTTGATCAGGAGATTCTCGAATCTACCGAAGTCATCTACTTGGATGGCAACAGCAATACTGGCTTCCAAGAGTTGAAGGTGAAATAGGATGTTTTGTTTTCTTGTCGCTCTCGCGTGTGCTGATTCGTGTAACAGTCACCCACAGGGCTCGGCAAAGTCATATTCAACCGAGGATAGGCAGAGGACTATGAAGAAACTAATTTCAATTGGAAATGAGTTTTGGCTTCTTCCAGCAGTTTCTCCGTCAACATGACTCAACAGTCATTCGGGCGTTTAGTTGCTATCTCACTCTACGCCTCGACTATCGCATTTCATTCTTCCCTGTCGAATGGACTTCAATGCATATTGAAGTAACTCCCCCAAAAAAGAATTGTTTCTCTCTCTCAGGTATCGATGTTTGAGTTCAAAGTGGTTTGACATATACTACAGATGAGCTAGGTTTTTGTTGTATCGTACAAAGAAAATTACTCACACATATAAAATAGCGTGCAATGTTGTGTTCAGAAAGACTGACAAATTTGTGAATTTTGTTGATATAAACCCGTTTTTCTGTATGTTTTTTTTTTCACAAAATTGAACTCGGAGACAAAGTGAACTTAAATCTTGTTCAGAATTCCTCTTAAAATGCACGCTATTTACCAATATTAACGCGAGGACCTTTAGAGCATAACTGATAACTGTGATAACTGTCTAAGTTCTTTGGTTTGAGTTCACGGTGGGTAGGCAATAAACCGTCCATTAATGGTGTAACTACTTTTTTGCATCAGAAATCATGTTTTCTTTTCACTTTATATGGACGTAAAATGAGATTGTGTACGCGGGTAACAAGATTCATGTCAGGGTGAGCAGAAATGTGGATTGAAGTCAGGTTGGATGAAGAGGCAGGTATTCATTAGTCACGTCAATTAAAATAACCATTGAGTCGAAAAGCTTCGAAAGCTGTCCTCTAGTGAACGGAGTACTCTGTTCTTGTTGACTAATAGAAAGCTTGATCATAGAAAATTGATGTACCGAATGGATAGAACCGATGGTGAGAGCTGTTTGTTCTGTAACATTGGATGCGAAAAATTAGAACACAATCCGAGCGAGTGCGTACGGTTGGACCCAGCTTGGAGACTACTGCAGCGGAAATCAATTACTCTGCTCGATGGATGACGCAGACTCTGAATAGGGGAGCTTTTGATAACTCAATTGAGGAGCATACAAAAATAAAAATAAATTCTAATTCTTAGAATGTTTGTAATTATTATTATGCAATGTAATAACGTAAATGATGTAGCTCGTTTAGAATTTGAACTCGAAATGACATTCGAGTAATTATTTTTTCAAACTTTTAGCAATGAACTGTTTGAACATTGACAAAAAAAACAGTCATCCTCGCACTCAACGCTCGTCAATTAATTTTCTAGTCAATTCAAATAATGTTGACGGCGAATGCCGTCCTAGTCATGATCCTAGTAGAAGCGAAACTACTGAGTGGAAAGTCGATTTTCATTTTTCATCTTCGAAGATTTCGGGCCCTGGTCACCCTTATTCTTGTCTACGGCCGTATCTGACTTTCGTTCGAACGATTTGATTCAAACAGTTTCGAAAAATATATTCTTGTTCTCGTAGTCTTTCTCAAATTGATTTTAACATTTCCATTGACTTCACCGTTGCAGTCTGTGCTACTGCTTCGCCATCGGAATCTTCCCGCTCCAAAATATATTGATTCAACTTGTGTTGCTGGTGATTCACAGACAGCATTTAGTAGCAAAAAATCGGAGTGCTAAATTACATCAGTCTTTACAATACGTTATAATTGCTGGCGACAAGTCTCGAAGCAATTCTTTGAATTCTCGGTTATCTACTCAGCTATGTAAGAAAACGACAAAGTCTTTACTTGGTTACTCCTGCACACTAAAGTTCGCTGGTTATCAAGAGGGTCTGGCTCAGAAAGATTTTCAGCTATTTTTGAATCTGTATTGGAGTTTTTACAAGAATTTTCTTTCTGATTTTGAAAGAAAATCTGAATATTTGCGAATACGTCGAAATTTCATAAATAACTCTTTAGTAAAAAATTCCGGGGACCCTGAAAAGATTTAACGGCTTGCGTGGTTTTGTAGAATCATTTCGAGAAGCAACGATTCTTTCTTGCCTTTGCGAGAACAGTACTCTAACTGATCATATGTCGCAATTTATTTCTTTATATCAATGCACGCATTGCACTGAGTATTTAACGAGAGGCATCTTCCGTGCATCGCCATTCAACAAGCATCAAACACGCGTCTAACAGATGCACGCAGTTGCAGCGAAACATTGCGAGAATGACCGTTTATGAAAAATCGTTTCTCGACTATCGGTCAAAACCGTCAGCAAAGCTAGGAGTTTGTTGCATCCGAACAGAGCCGATGCACACGAGAGCAAATACGAATGGCAACTAAAAGTATCGAAGGTGGGCTATTCACATGTACAGGGTCGAACAAGTTTCGCGCAACGAAAACAATCAACACACACAAAGCCAAACACTGATGGCACACTGATGAACACATTTGGCGCATTTGCTTCAAGACGATGTTCTATTATCACTCACTAATGTATTCATTACACTCACTAATGCATTCATTACAGAAGGATTTTACTGAGAGGTTTGAGGAACTCCTAAATTTACAAATTCCTCAATGGATAATAAATCTGTACAGTATCTCAGCCATGGAAGGAGCCAATGTGATAATGCAAGAAGAATTGCTTACCATCAGCACAAATGAGAAGCTTAAGCCGATGTTCAACCAAGGCTATCAGAAGTTCTGGTTGCAACGTAACATTGAAACATAGTATCCTGCATTGTGGAACGTTGCTGAAAAATACCTTATCGATTTTCCATCATCATACCTTGTCGAAAAAGGCTTCAGTGTGGTAACAAACATTTTGAAAAAATAAAGAAACCGATTGAAAATCAACGAACGCGAAGATTGAAGGCTTTAACTCACCAATATTGAACCCGATTTAAACAGATTGGTAGATAGTCATCAGGTTCATCAATCACACTGTATTTTGCATGTAATTCGTATGAATAAATATTAGTTACACTTGATATTTACTGAATTTTATGTCTATTAATTTTGTTGAATTTTGATCAAAAAATGTTGGCAAGTTTATTTACTCAAACAAACACAAAGTTTTCAAATTGGTAACTATGTTGTATGTATAAGAAAGAAAAAACAAGAGATAGCATTTGTAAAGAAATTTGGCTATAGAAAAATAAATTAAGAATCCCTGGATTAAACTATCCAAAATTGGAAGCATGTTTCCATACATAATTAGCTGTCAATAACGAGAAACTAATGCAGCAGCGAGGTACAGTTTGTATATACCGATGCGTATCGGGCGCATTATGACCACAACGTCATATTTCGACGGGAAGATGTCTTTCACCTTCAGTCGGTCCTTCTGGGTGATTGCCTGCTGCTCAGTCACGGTCGTCCTCGACTGCCGCATTAATAGTTCGATTTTGGCTAGGTACTTATTCACCGTTATTCACATATAACACTGATTTTTTTTCTGTATACAACACGGTTGCTATGATTGGCGATGAATATGTTAAATTGCCACCAGGTGGCAGAATAATCATATAAAAATAGCTGAACTGCTCTCCTAATGCCAAACTCTCAATTTGGACCTGTATTGACCCATTCCAGTGTGACGTGATAACGTTGTGACTCACAAAAACGGTTTTTTCGTTTTCATATATAATTCACACGATTTCCAAATAGTAAACGATTTCAAAGTAAAATTGAGAAAATTTCCTTCAAGAGTCTTCAGTTAGAAAATATTGGCGTAAAAGATGAGCAGTTTTTATGCCCATTTTAGAAAAAAAGCTTCAAGCTCACTAAAAATTTTTTAGTGAATTGAACACTTGTTGCCAGTTCAATACTTTTATGACGTTTTTACGGTTTCCGACTTTTGAACTGTTGTATTTTCAGTTCCGTTTCAAAACATATAAATGAACTTTGTTCTGTGAGTTGTCAACAAAAGGTGAACATGGATTCCCGTCTATTCAGTTTTTCATAAAACTCGCAAAAACTTTGCAAAAATCAGCATGCATTTTGAAACGTGACAACACGCTATGTGCGGAAAAACAGTCCCCAAAAAGCGTTGAAACGTCATAAAACGAATAAGGTGTATTAAATATGAATTTCACTGTATTGTAGCAACCTATATACTATTTTTATGTTTTTATTACTCTGAATACTTCTCACTTTCTTGTGAAAACCCCTTTCTCCTTCCAAAGGTCCATCCTATAAGGGAAGGTGGTCCTAACCCAAGAGGTGGGAGGAAGGAAGGTATTGTATTATAGAGACTTTAAACTTTTGCAGTTCATTCGTCTCTAGCCTTGAGAAAGGCCCTTTGAAAACTCTACTCTACTCTACTCCAGCGATACCACCTCCGCCCTCTTGCCTTGAGAAAGGCACTCGATCCCTCGCCGTCCAGCTCGTCCAGCAACGATGTTGTCCAGTCGGTGTCCACACAAAGAATGGTTGAAAAAAAAATGACAAGAGGTGGATCTGAACCTACTCCGCTTTATATCTCAGGAAGAATGCTTCCTACAGAATTTTCAGTTGTGTCAAATGAAAGGTGTCACAAAGCTGACAATTTGATGATTTCGATGCATAAAATCAAATTCGTTTCAAAGAATTTATGCTATAACCTGTAATAACGTTTTATATAATTTTCTCTTAAAACTAGATTTGAAATTCGATTCTTTGGTGCATAACCTCATGGAATGGGTCATGTCAAGCACCAGGATCATTGGGAAATTGTTATACATTCATCTTATCCATACCAAGTGATAACCAACTGTTCCAGTCTATGGAAAGGCGTGGTACACAAATTACGTAACGCTAAAAATTCGGTTTTTATGTAACAAAAAGTAACGGAAGACAAACCCCCGCCCCCTTAAGTTACGTAACGCTAACATAATCTGTGCAAAAAGTCAAAGTTTGAAAAAAAATCCTCATATTTTAACTTTTATTAAGTTATGAAAATATCAACGTAAGAAATCAGACATCTGCCCAAGTCGGAATGAAATTTTCATAGGGAAGTGACTTCGGAAGAACTTTCGACAAGTTCAAAGAAGTTCGAATAAACATAGACGGAAAATTAATGCTCACATGGTGCTTCCAAACCATCTGGCGTTTAGCTGAGAGGAACATGATCTGGTAAAAATGCAGTTCGTGAATTATGATAGTCGAAGCCCGAAGCTACTTTGTTGAACAGACGCTGTGGTCCTTGAATGGCTGAGTTGCATCGATAGTTAGTACGGCGGAAAGGTACTCGAAGGAAGGCATGGTCCCGACGATTTCGAGGTTGCACTTGGAGATTGATGTTTTCTAGTATCACTGGTCATTCCGTTCTAGCCGTCAGGTCGTCGTATACCAGTAAGGCACTGATGAGAGCTCTCCGTACGTGTAATGTTTCAATACTGATTAAAGTCTTGTCCAGTTAGAATCCGTACGGAAGAAATCATTTATATCTCGGAGATAGAATGACATACAAAAAAGAGTGATCAACCAAAAGAAAGATATATTCTTGCACTTTTACAAAAAAATGTCCTTAAAATTATTTTTCTTCATTTCTGATGAAACTTCTCACTTTTCTGGTGATTCCTCCCATCAAACGTTGCACAGCGGCAGTGTCGACCTCTGTGGCCAGTTTTTTCCAGAATCTGGTCATCCCTGCAGCGTCCCGAGCCATTTTTCCGGTCTTCTTTAGCTTCCGCTTCATAATCGCCCAATATTTTTCAATTGGGCGGAATTGGGGGCAGTTTGGTGGGTTGAACTCCTTCTCGATAAAATCCACCCCGTTGTCGCGGTACCACTGGAGAACCTCCCGGCTATAGCGGCAACTCGCTAAGTCAGACCAAAACTTAACGGGACCATTGTGTGCCTTTATGAAAGGCAACACACGCTCCTTCAGGCACTCTTCCTTGTACAATTTCGAATCCATGGTCTTTGTAGTGATGAAAACCGGCGTCTTCGCACCACAGGTGCATATACCCTGCCAGATCATCATCTTCTTGGCAAATTTGTCCATGAACATGAACTTGAATTTGGCGGGGACATCGCCTCGTGCCGTGGAAAGATAAAATTTTTGTCCCGGAAGTTGGCCGAAGTCCATTTTTACATAAGTTTCGTCATCCTGGAGCAGGCATCCATGGTACTTCGTTAGTACCTGATAATACAACTTACGAGCGCGAGTTTTCGTCACTAGACTCTGCTTCATCGTCCTATTTGGTTGCTTGATTGCTTTGTAGGAATGAAGTCCAGCTCGGTGAATGATTCGTCGAACGGTACTACGAGCGGCACCGTATTTCTGAGCGATATCATGTTCGGACAGTCCAGGGTTTGCTCTGACGGTTCTCAACACCTTCCAATTCAGCTGACGATCGTAGGTTCCGCTTCGACGCTTCTTTTGAACCGCCCGGTCCACGCTGTTCCGCTCGCGGAATCGTCTGAGCACATCACATACGGTAGTTTTAGCGATATCCAACTGTTTCGCGATCTTCGCACCCGACCACGTTGGATTGTCAACGTGGGTGTGCAAGATTAATTTTCTTCTTCTGTCTTCCATGTGGAATAACTCCGGACTTACGGCACGAAAAAATTTGAAACTTTTACCACCAGAAGAGGAAACATTTGTAAACAAACCGCTGTAAAAACTTTCTTGCAGCGGCCACTGACTGTGCCGCTGTAAAATGTGCAACGCGTACGGATTCTAACTGGACAAGACTTTAGTTGGCATCGGCACTCATAACTTGGTAGTTGATGAGGGTTGTTCCATGGCAAACGCCATAAAGCGAATGGAATGAACCGCTTCTGCATGGCTTCGATTCTGTTGACTCCATTCTGATAATACGGATTCCAAATCGCTGAACAGTATTCCAGTGTAGAGCGAACCAAAGCACAGAATAACGATTTCAAGCAATGGACATCGGTGAAATCTCTCGCAATTCGCATAATGAAACCGAGGTTACGGGAGGCTTTACCAACGATGTAGTTGACATGAGCTTTGAAATTAAGCTTGCAGTCCAAATAAACGCGTAGATCCTTTATACAGTCGACTTTGACTAGCTGAACACTTCTTTCCTTCTTGAGAAAGTGATCGTGGAGCACTTGCTTGGATTCAGTGTCATACGATTGTCTACGCACCATTTCTGGAAAATATCCAATTGCCGTTGGAGAAATAATGTGTCACTCTCAGACCTCACGGGGAAAAACAACTTCAAATCGTCGGCGAAGGAAGGCCGGGGTCCTTCCAGTACAAGATTTACATCGTTGAAGTATTTCAAGAATATCAAAGGGCCTAGATGACTTCCTTGAGGTATTCCTGATGTTGCTGAGAATTCATCAGAAAGACAATCGCCAATTTTCACCGTGAGGGAGCGTTCGATCAGATAAGATTTCAGCCAATGCAAAATATTTCCGCTGAAACCAAGCTTATCTAACTTTTGCACAGCAATATCGTGGTTGATTTTGTCGAAGGCAGCTGACAGGTCTATGTAGACCGCATCCGTTTGGGTCAAACCATCGGATATTCCATCGAAAGCGTATGTCGTGAAAGAAAGAAGATTCGTTGTGGTAGATCTATTCGGCATGAATCCATGTTGATCGATGGAAATGTAATGCCTACAGTGGGAAAATATCGGTCCCATAACCAAAAGTTCAAAAAGTTTCAGAGCAGAGATTCCTCGATAAATATCAGCGTTCCTTTTGTTCCCTTTTTTGAGAATCGGAAAAATGTATGCTCTCTTCCAAGGGAAGAAGGGAAGATACCCGCTGACAAGGAAAGACTGAATAATTTTCGTATTGGAGACAGCAATCCAACAGCACATTTTATTAGAATTATTGCTGGGAATCCATCCGGTCCAACGGAGGTTGAGGATGTCAGTCTGTTGAAAGCTGATTGTAGCGTTGCATCATCGACAGCTATCCGGAAAAAAACAGTTGTTCTGAAGTGGAACGCTTCTTGTGGCTGCAGAGAGTTGATCTTGTGAAAGACTCTCATGTGCGAAAATACTTGAAAACTTAGCTGAGAAAAGGTTGCAAATCCCTTGAACATCAGACGCGCCTTGTTTGTAGTAGAACATAGATGACGGAAGTCCAAACTCTTTACGTTGCTCATCGACGTATTTCCAAAATGATTTAGGATTATTTCGAAATTTTCGTTGAACCCCACGTAGGTATATCGCATGACTTCGCTTACTTGCTCTTTTGTACTGATAGTTTAGTCGCAGATAATATTGCTTGAAGGACGGGAGATAGTTTTTCGAAAATTTCCTGAGTGCAGCCCTCGAATTTCAGTGGTTTGCCACGGTTGGTGGGTAGATGAACGTCTGTTTTTCTTAGGAACATGCCTGTCAATTAAGTAACTCATGATGTTCGTGAAAGTTTTAACAGCGGCGTCTACGTCGTCTTTGTCCAAAATTTCATTCCAGTCAATATTCAGAAGCACACTATTTATGCTACTAAAGGCATCCGCACCAATGCGTCCCCACAATCCAATCGACGAAAAAAACATCGACCTAACAACGACCGTAACGCTGTTACCTATTCACGATGACGACGATTAGGTATCGACATCTGGATACGGCATTAGTTTGTATGACGCAAACTATTCTCTATCATATTAGTCGGCCCGAATCAGTTTATATTTGCTAAAATTTGTATGAAATTTTTTTCTTGGCATAATTTTTTCTACTTAAAGTACGTTGTCATGACCCTAATTTGAATTATTTTTTATAGACGTTCAGATATTCTCAAAAAAACTTGTCATTATAATATAAAATTATCTCAAAACATATTTTTTATGACGTTTTTTCACCACTTGCAGGCAATTGTGATTTTCGCTTACATAGAGTACTAATTTGATTTAGGAAAAATCATGTTCATTCATAATTTTCATTTTAAAAGTGTATTCATTCCTTCTGCAAATCCATACTGTCATGCCTATTCCCCAATATCGCCAACGCGGATAGTTCGTTAGGCGAAAATACTGAATAATTAAACAAGCCAAATGGCATCACTGGTGGTTCTTTTTTCCACTCCGCTAAACTGTCATCTCAAACAAAAACAAATGGATTATACAACTGGTGAGTATGAAATATATTTCGGCTTTCTAATTATTAATTATTTTATCTTGTCTTATCAGCTATGAATACATTCGACTCGTTTGCTTCCATCAATCGGTAAGTGAGAAAGATGATTTCTCCCATCACCACAGTGCGGATTTCCACTTCTATCACAGCAGCCAACAACATCCGTTTTCCTGCAGCAGTAACCTCCAACCCCTGTTGGCAATGCCGGGGGACAGCATTAACAGCAGCAGCAGCAGAATTTGACCATGGTATGGTATTGCGAAAAACTTTCCCCATTAGAGGTCCCGTGCTTCGCGCACATTCAAAAATCCTCTTCAGACACGAAAACTCAACGACAAGGAGGTATTTATCAACTCGCTCAGCTGAATTACCACCCGGAGGAACCCGAATGCACTGATTCCGTTGTATAGTAGAATGAAAATAGGCGAGGTAAGCGAACGTAATCGCATGATATTTTAATGTTCGCATTTTTATCCGGATCATACAACTGGTGAGTAGGGAATTCATTTCTGCTTTTCACTTACTAATCATTTTATTTTGTTTCAGCTATGAATGCATCCGACTCAATCAATCGGCGAATGAGAAAAATGATTTCCCTCATCACCACATTGCTTATTTCCACTTCTGTCACACCAGCCAACAGCATCAGCTTTCCCGCAGCAATATCCTTTAAGTCCAGGGTGCTATTCCGGGGAACAGCATCAACAGCAACAGCAGCAGGACCTGGCCATTGATAGTATTTCGAGCAATTTTCCCCATCGAAGATCCCGTGCTTCACGCACATTGAAGAATCCTCCTCAGCCACATATCTGTGTCATCAAGGGCAAGGAGGTATTCATCAATGTACTCAGTCGGATTTGAATCGTCAATCCAGATAACCCGGATGCACCGATTCCATTATATACCTTATTTTTTCATTATACATGGTTTTTTATTATTTTTTTTTTCAATAAAATGATTAAAATCGATCAATGTATTTCCTTTTCATTTTCAATAACAAACCAATACAAACAAGCAGCAAGCAGTGCTGGGGGCAGCGCTGCGAGCAGGTCGACGCCTTGCACATGTTGGCGAAAAAGTGGCATCAAGTTGTTCGATGAATGCATATGAAAGGTCGATAACTCGATTGCAAGGTGGCAGCATTTGAGGTCGATTGTTGACATTTCATCGACCCGATCTTGGCAGGCAAAACGGAATGTGGGGATCGTTACAGACATTTTGACAACCCTCCCCACTCTACTTTGTTGTGTCAAATTGGTCCCAGAAAATGGTGTCGCCGTCGGTACCGATATCGTGCCATTTTGCAATGATTTTGTCGACTTATCCTTCGTATTAGACAACCAAAGACAATCTGGCACCACGTCGACCGAATGCAAAACAGCTCGACCCTTTTTATGGCTTTATACGTATTCAAGAAACATGAAATAAAAAATAAAGAAAAAGCCGATGCATACAAATAATTTTTATATTATAATTATTTACAATTCTTATAAAAAAATTATGATCCTAACGTTGAAAATACAGAAAATAAAATAGTTTTGGAGTTTGTACGTAATTACCGCTCTGGAATCCTGAGTGAAAATATCTTCGACAATATACTTATGAATATATCTGGACAACTCGACATCTCGGGTGCTAGTTGATCACTACTAATGTGCCAAAGTCATTTCCAGCATTTGTATCAGGTACAAATTACCTCGTCGGAACTATCGTCGCCATCGAAACAATTGTTCTACAGCGACAGTCGAAGCATTTAGTATCAACAATTGGAACGGATTCGGTACCGTGTTACGAGTCCAATTTGCTGTTCGTTATCAAGGATATTGTAATAATTTTCTCCCCGGCTTGTACAAATAGGACGTTCAGCGGTGTCAACCAGAGTACATCTTGAACGTTGATAGATTTACAGATTTACATTGAGACCTGATAATCATCGAAGCACCTTACCCGCAATCCAGTGGTATCTGATTTCCTTCATAGCCTGTAGATGTGTTTTAAGGGTTGAGAATCAATTGATTGGAAAAACTTATCGATGAAAATTTTCACTACTTATTGGAACTGAACTTACCTGTAATTTAACGTTGTATTTTACGTTGTAAATTACAGGTCTCATCCACTTAAAGTCGCGAACAACAAAGTTTAATCCCTTAATGCCAAAGTCGTTAATGTATTTAATGACAAAAAAAAATCGTGCCCATTCGGGTGTGTTCGTCAAGTGAAGATTGCCAAATTTGATTAATCATCATGGATAAGCATAACAAACGTATTCTCCGGATTCTTAAGTTTGTTGCTGGTGATTGCGCTGAGATATGCTCGTTTGTCCAGTTTGATCGGCAATACTTCCAACAAAGTCTGTAACGGGAGATGAGAATCTGCCGAGTGTTCCGTACATTGCCGGAAGTCGCTACATTAATGCATAATAACATAAATATTTACCATCGAAATAAATTGAGCTCTTATCTCTTCTAGCCCACTTCTCCATCCAACGGCCGAGCAGAACTAGACACTCATCGTTTTGGTTTCGCTGCATTAGCCACCACTACATATTCCTTCAACCGCTAATGTTTCCAGTTGCGTTCGCCGATGCTGTTCGTTCGATGCTGTCCGCCGTTTCCACATGAAGCTACGCATATGCTTTTTCTCGGCCGTCCACATAACTTGCGCATCTTTTTCTCAATAATTTCTGCCATCAAGCGGTTAAATTTATTACCTAAAATAAAGATAAAGTTTCGAAGGTTAGAATAATAAAAATATTGTTTTATTACCTGTGTGTATTTTGATTTATAAATTTATATGAAGGTTCATTGTTTGCTTGCTTCCGAAGAATGAAAATCATGGTAATATTGACCGCACTGAGAAGTATTTAAGTTGTAAATCAAGAACACAAAAACCGAACTGGTATTTGCGACTGTTTTTTTTTTCAATTCGGAAGTTGTCGTTTGCGTGTTGACAGTTTAGCGAGAAAGAGAGAGGCTATCGCCGCAGTGATGCCATTTCGTTCAGTACAAATAATTGTGTACAATTATAGCTAAAACTGTGGGCAGTTCTGCTTGCGGAAGGCATGGCGGGGTAAGATTCCAGCACTTTTGTAGCACTTTTCATCGCTCGGTCGACACCGTGCTTATAACCGCTCGAAAAAAGATGAAACTACCCAGCAAACATTAAATCGTATAATTTTGCACGTGCCAAGTCTTACAAGAAATCCGAATAAATCATAATCGCATATAATATCAATCAAAGTATGTATCGTGTATATTTGAAATCGCATAAAATGTAAAAACTCGATTTTATATACCATTATCAAATTAAGTCGCATATCGGTATAATAAACATCAATTTTATGATGTACATTGTCGTAAAATATATTTAATCCGCATCATATGCGTATATTACGCTGATGCAGTTTGTGTGTCGTATAAGCGTATAATTTAAATCGATTCAGTACTGTAGAAAATCGTGTTGCATGCTGAAGAAAATCATGAAACAGTAAATCATATTAGATCCTAATAAAGGATATATTACATCATATTGAAATGTCAATGAAATGCTGATGCACTCGAAAGTTTTAACCGCTGTTGAATTAAATTGCAGATAGCCGCGCGAGATGATAATCCAGACGACCGGAGTTCGAACCCATATCGGAGCAGTTTTCACCAAACATCAATCTGTGTCATTTTAAACATTCATATTCCACTCCCAACACAAGTCAATCAAACAATTATTATTTCTACAAACATAAATACTCATATATAAAAATGGCGGCTATAATAAACATTTCACGAAAATATTTTGCGCCATTTGTTTTTTTTTCTATTTCTGTAATAAATCGTATATGAGTATGGTAAAAGTCGCTATTATAGCCGGTCAAAGTTGCATATTCATCCAAACAAATTCGGTAAGCATTTGCCATGTATGTATATGGCCTCCACTTTTGCATGCATATGCCAGTTAGGCGCATTATATGCCAACAAAATTTTAGGGCATATGATGTTATATATACGCTTGTTATGCGATTTAATGTTTGCTGGGTAGGTCACCATAACGCAGCAACCCTACTGGTGGTTGCGGTTCAGGTGTGGGAAATAGTTATCTGCCTCTCGCGATAGCAACGACGTGTGCGCAAATCGACGAGTTAATAAATTGGCAACGGCTAAAACTCGAGACTAGAAACCTTGAATAGTAACGCATTGGTGAGGATGCCCTAATATCAGCATTTCTAAAATCGTAGTAGACAGCGATTGGAGCGACGCTGAAACTATTCGCAGAGACTGCCAGTGTCAAACATAGTGGAGGACGATGAGGAACCAATTTCACCAGAGAAGCTGGTGCTGCCAATAATATTGGAGCTTCGTTAAATTTATTCACAAAGCAACGATCAAGCATGCGACCGTTCTCATTGCTAACAGAATTGGTTTGCTGAAGCAAGTTAGAGCTGTAGCCGTCTAGTAAGGCGTTGGTACCCGCATGAAACGTTGACTGGGCCGAATCAGCGAACAGAAATCTTCCAGACCCTATTCGCCACTTGATATCTGGAAGATTAAAGTCACCAAACATAATAATTTCATCAGCTGGAAGCGCACGAGCAGCTATTGCTGACAGAGATTGTACATGCATATCGATTAGCGCGATATCTCGAATGCGATCAGGAGGAAAACATACAACGCAAATATACAGGACTCTATCTGTTAGCTCCATCGAAATCCAAACTTGCTCGACACACGACCATGCGTTTTCAACAAACAGCTGGGTTTTCAAACGTCGATGGACAGCTATCAGAACACCACCTCCAGATGACTTATTACTGTTGAACTGATTTCGGTCCGTACGGAAGACTTCGTAGTTTTGTCGACAAACTTGATTGGAAAGAGTACGGTTGTCGAGCCAAGTTTCCGTCAAAGCGATGATGTCGTAGTAATCGTCAGAACACGCGAGCAGATAATCGTTTATACAGGTGTTGATACCGCCTACATTCTGATAATATGCATGTATGTTCCTGAAAGGCGAATGAACATCAACAGGATGAAGATCCGTATTTTTGCGGAACAGGTGAACCCCCTTTCCGATCACAACAGGACCGGAACGACTCCGACGGCCGGATACATCTGGAAACACGACTGTGTCGAGCAGACTAGGGGTTCCCATGGTGTTTTTTACAATGCGTTCCGATTTTCGATGAACATTCCAATTGAGTTTATTAGCTGAGCAGAATTAGCTTGGTGATAAACGGGATCGCTGGAAATGGGACGGAATTCAGGAAGCGAAGAAGCGATATTATATCCGTACTTTCCGTGCCTGAATTAGCACATTGGAAGACCCTCTCACCAACGTGTCAAGTAGCGCAACCTCGACTCGCCTCCTCACAACCTTCTCCCTCAACTTCCCTTCTCACCGACTGTTTCAGTATTTTTCCAATAGGAGCCAAGAATTCTGTAAGAGAGGCAAAATGGAATTACCTTCGAAATGACAAGTTTCGAACAGAACGATATTTCACCTACATCGGATCTGTGCTAAATAAAGTCTTGAAATTTATGTGAAAATAACGGATTTCTTTTTCTTCTTTCTAATATTACAGGAACAATTTTTCAACGTTCATTCTATGGCGGCTAGCTAAAATTACAGTTTTCCTTATCACATGAAGAATTTTAATTGCTTGTTGTTTAACAAAGCTGTAGTTAATGAACCTTCTGGGAAAAATTAAATTATGAAGTAAACAATGTGAAGAAAAATTACTAATAAATTAAATTGGAAATTGTATTTCCCAAAATAACCAGCACTGTGTTTCGTCAGCTTTCACGTACACTCGTTTAATATTTCAGGTTAATGCATAATTTTAACATCAATAAGAAACAACACTCATAGGCATATCGAAGGTAGGGTAGAATTACCAGAGGCAAAAACTGATTTTATTTCCACAGAAAAGTGTGCACATTTGAAACGAAACTCGTTAGAGAAGCTGCTTAATAATTACCGGGCCGGTGGCCGTACTAATAATTATTCTCCACCTTATTCCGAACCATGTTATCATTTCTCATCCATAATAAGCTCCATAATGATGCAGGAAAGTGTCGAGTGTTGGTCATTCTTTTGACAAATCAACGACACATCCTACCGAGGAAGATACCCATCATGCTTGCTCTCGGTGTTTTCCGATTACGTTGTCTAGGGGCCGCAAAAAATCCCGGAGAAGAAAATTGGAAATTTATGCTGTGGCAATCATCCGTAGAAAAATGTTTATTCATTTGCTGGCAGTGAACTTTCCAGTTTGCGCAGAATGGGATGGTGTCGCACCATGATATGTTTTTGCTTAACCCGAAGCAACACTCACATCCACTCATTTTATTCCACTAAATTAGAGGAGGATTATATAGACAGAACTTGCTTTTATTTAAAATTCGGTTAGAATCGTTTTTTTTTTTGCTATATTTTGAATGTTGAAATAAATCCCACAGTTAAAGCCAGTTAACTCACATGAAGCGAATGTTATTGAGATTAAAGATTAAATTCATTAAAAAATCGTTGCTATTCGTCATTATTTTGAAAACTTGTTCGTTGAATGTGTTTGACAACCTAATACATTTTAATTATATAAAGGCATTTAAATTCATCGTTCGATGCTTCGACTAAAAATATTTGGTACAGTGTCATCGCTTAAAATAAAGTATGCCACAGTAAATAGACTGCATTTTTTTATGATTGTTCATATATTCTAGGTAATTTTTTTAATAAAATGGTGTTAGCGTTAAGAACTACTTTTTCTACGGACGATTTTGATCATTAGCATTAGCACAATAATCGAATCGAAAATACACTAGCATTTGTTTATCATGAATTGAATTGTTTGAATTAACGAAAATTGCAAGCATTCCCATTTTTTCATACATTGTGTCCTTTTGTTTGTTTATCTACCCACACCGCCAATAAAGAATAACTAATGCCTCGGCGAGGTATTGGAGGTATAGAGCAATTCCAAAGGAAATCGACAAATGATAAAACATGAGTATTTTTTATTCGAATGAAAGTTTGTATTCCTTTTGGGTTGGAGAAAATATGTGTTTTCCACAGCATTTTGGAATTTTTTGACTCAAGTGTAATTTTTGAAAAAGTCGTGTCGATTTTAGTAAGAGAAATCTTTGATAATTTATATCTCAAAAACTATAAGTCCTACCGAAATAGTGTCTTAGAAACAGTTATAGAGTATTGATGTTCAAACGTGAAAAAATATACACTGAGAAAAAAATGGAAAAAAATACTCTTTTTTTTTATTTACAAAAAAAACATATTTTTTTACATATTTTTAATTTTCTTCAATTTTTTTCATATGAAACAGAAGTAATGTAGAAAATCTGAAAAATGGGTATAAGATGGTAAACTATTTTTGACGAACTTTGTGGAACGAATTTCCATGAATTTTCGAAACTTCGAATGTTTGTATGTCAACCATCAATTATAGTTCTTGATATGATTAAAAATAAAAAAAAAGCTCTTTATCAATCTCCTTCTAAATGCAGCCATTCTCGAGATATTCAAGATATGATACAGCGCTCATTTTTATGTTTTAAAAAATAGGGTGACCAAAACTGTCGATGAAATAAAAAAACATGATTTTCTTATCTTCGTAGATAGAGGTAAACGTAGTTCGACAGTGTTGTAGCCCCAGTTATTTAAGACATCTTTGTAGAACACATTTTTCTATCTCTTGAAATAACTGATATAATGATTTTTTTCTAGGTTGCGTTAGAGTCACCATGAAAAAAACTGTTTTCATGCTCTAACTTTTATATTTAAAATTCTACATACAGACAATACTTTTAGAGCTTACTAATACAAACATTTTGCAATGTAGAACTTGTCAATATTTCAATTCCACTCAAAGTTATTGATATTTCTTCCCAAAAAATACGCTCTTTTCATTTGTTTGTCCTTCTTTCTGGGGCAAACATAAACAAAGTAAATTGGCAGCATTTGAAAGAGCATATTTCTTTCTACATAATTTAGAAAACTATTTTATTTTTTGTGTTTAAATAAATTAAAATTTAAATCAAGAGTTCTTGGGTGATAGACTATCAATAACTTTAAGTATGATTGAGATATTGACAAGTTCTGCATTGCAAAGTGTTGGTTTTAATAAGCTCTAAAAGTCGTACGAAGACAATTTTGATGAAGAATTTGAAATATAAAAGTTAGAGCAGAAAACTTCGTTTTTTCATGGTCACCCTAACGCAACTTATAAAAAAGCGCTAAATCGATTATATTGAAAGATAAAAAAAAGTTTAGTTCTACAAAGTTAATCAAAATAACTAGATCTACATTATTGTCCAACTATATTTATCTCTATCTATAAAGATAATAAAGTTAGATTTTCGATTTCACCTCAAAATTTTGGTTACCCTATTTCTGATAACATAAAAAAAAAGTTCTATCATGTGTAACCACTTTGTCGAAGACAGTTTTCGTCTAGAGAAGAAATATCCCCAACAAAGTTGTTTTTAGAGCTTTCAATCTAAGCTGTATTAGGGTAATCATGAAAAAACGGGTTTTTTACTCCACCTTTTATATTTAAAATTCTACATCAAAACTGTCTCCGTACGACTTTAAGAGCTTATCAAGACCAATATTTTGCGATGTAGAACTTGTCAATATTTTAATCCTGCTCAAAATTATTGATGGTTTTTCACCCAAAAACTCATGATTTCAATTTTAATTTACTCAAACACAAAAATAACATAGTTTTCAAAATCACTTATTATATAGAGTGAAATTTTTTCTTTCAAATTCCAATAACAAACATTCTGTATGTTTGCCCCAAAAAGAATGACAAACAAATGAAGAGAGCGTATTTTTTGGGAATAAATATCAATAACTTTGAGTGGAGTTGATATTGATAAGTTCTGCATCGTAAAATGTTTGTATTAGTAAGCTCTAAAAGTCGTTCAAAGACAGTTTGTATGTAGAATTTGAAATATAAAAGTCAGAGCAAGAAAACCGTTTATTTCATGGTGACCCTAACTTAACCTAGAAAAAAGGCGCTATATCGGTTATTTTAAGAGATAGAAAAAAACTTTGTTCTACAAAGATGCCTCAAATAACTAGGGCTACGACATTGTCGAACTATATTTACCTCTATCTATAAAAATAAGAAATTTAGATTTTTTATTTCATCGACAATTCTGGTCACCCTATTTTTGATAACATAAAAACGAGCGCTTTATCATATGTAACAACCTTGTCGAAAACAGTTTCTGTCTAGAGAATAACTGTCGAGCTCTAAATGCTAATTTCCACTTAAATACACCTCTTGGACCATTGTGCAGTGCTGCCACACGTACAGATTTATCTGGAAAGGTACATATTCTTTCATTATTTTTGGTACAGATTTTGTACGGTACAGACTATAGATTCTCGTCGAAAAGTACAAATTGGTACAGATTTTTTCCGCGTTGGAAATTTCTTACTATTTTGAGATTAAAACATTTCGCTAAACATTGTGACGTGCCGAAGGTACAGATTACCATCGAAAATATTCGTTGTAGAGAAAAGTCTATTTTATTAGCATGAAAACAATACTAATTTATTTACTACAAATACTACTTATACATTTGCAAGTCATTCGCCCCTGTTTGCAACTTAATAATATAAATAAATCATTCGTGGTTTCAAATCACACTTTCACTCCGGGTACCGAACAGACCAAATCATTTCCTATTGTTGATACCACACACAACGGTTTTGTTCAATACGAAAGGAACAATGAATGATATCGCAAACAGTGGAGCAACTTTGTTCGGTAAAGGTTCCACGTCGATTTTTATGGTGACTGGTGACTGGAGAGTGCTTCCGCATTTTTGCCAAAGGTAGATTGAAGTGGTTAAGAAATGTTGGAATAATGATGCTGGTAGAACGAAATACAACCGCCTGTATCCGAGTGTGTGTCAATTGCAAGAAAGTCCTCTACGATAGCGTTCGCGATTAATACTCAGAACTATGCGTACATTGGCAAATTACGACATAGCTGATATGCTTGTGTATTGTTCTCGCGAGGGCAAAAATGTATCATGAATCAACACTTTTTAACTGCTTATACAAAACCACGCAAACCATCGGTTATTTTCAGAACCATCAATGCCAGGGGAGATCTTATGCGAATTTGCGCCTTGTTTCTGGGTTAAAAGTGTTGTCAAATTGTTGCATATTTCAAACCGGATATGATGAAAAGGTATATTCCAGCGGTGAGAACTGAAAACTGAAAATGTAGTAGCCGTCGCCACTACACAATTGATTCGTTTCAAATATTCTGTTGCCGATTTGCGAAAGGTGCTGCATACAATTTTAGAATTCGTGGATTTTTTTTTGGAAAATTGTGTTTTTGAGAGCGTTGGAGATGTAAGTATGCTAAAACACGCCAAAAAACTACTATGATATTCAAAATGTTCAGTGTTTCAGTGTTACTCTAGACTAGAGATGGGCAAAACGGTTCATTTCAGTGAGCGGCTCAGAGCCGTGCGCTCAATGAAAAGAGCCGGCTCATTTGAGCGGCTCGACGGCTCTTTTCAAGAACTGGTTTATTCGGATATGTAAAGAATGGAAGACATAAAAAATAAGGTTTAAAACAATAATCAGTTCAGAGAAAAGTTAAAATATTACTCTACTGAAGATTTTCTCTGATATATTGCATCACATCTTCTTTATTTTTTTTTATTTATAAACATTATCTTTTCAATGTTCTCCGATGTAAGTCTACTACATCTTTCACTGCAAACTTGTCTTGCTTTCGGAAAAACTCACTCACATGGTACTGAAGTCGCCGGAATACATTATATTTTCAAAAAAAAAAGATAGAGACGCGGAGAGATAGATTTCCTGTCATTCCACCAAAACGAAGGGTCGCTTGGTCTCAGCAAATGTGGTTCCGCTAATTGTTTATCTACAATAGATGTTGCAGCAGTTTTTGGATCATGTGAGGACCGAAGATTGCCAACCAATGCATCAAACTCCTCCCATATAGATGACAGCGCTTCATTACCAACGATTTGTGGTAGTTTTGTAGGTGTGTATTCTAAGGATGTCATTTTTAGCATCCTTATCAACGACTGGTGTCCCAGTTATCCCCAAAACCTTGCTGCTTGAAGCGAGGATCTAGCAGTATTTGTTAGGCTACTAATTCGTCTGACTCAAGATTTGTAGATCGCTTTACCAGCTCCGAAATCAATTCATACAGAGCTTTTTTATAATCACTAGAACTGATTTCACTTCATCCATATAATGTTAATCATGTCGAATTATCAGTCGAGAGAATATAGCAGTTTTCGATAACGTCACAGTTTTCTCCCCGTTTCATATCCCAAACGTTTTTAAAATATTTCGAATGGAATGTTTTCATGATTAACTATATTATATTAGTCAAATCATTTCATTCGATACCCATATGCAGGTTGGATTTATCATAAATAACTGTGATTTACTAGTCGAGCCCGTTCATCTGATACCCATATGATGGGGTTTTCAAAGAAATGTAGTCTGCCATTTCGTAACGGCGCCATTTTGGATTTCCATTTTACATAAATAACTGTGTCCTACTAGTCAAGTCCTTTCATTAAATACCCATATTGAGGGGGTTTTGAAAAACAAAACATATTTCGCCATTTTGGGATGGAGGCCATTTTGGATTTACATTTTTCATAAATAACTGTGATTTACTAGTCAAGCCCTTTCATTTGATACCCATATTGATGGGGTTTTGACGAAATTAGTTGTCTGCCATTTTCTAACGTCCGCCATCTTGAATTTCCATTTTACATACACAACTGTGTCCTACTAGTCAAGTCTTTTCATTAGATACCCATATTTATGGGGTTTCGAGAAAATATGTAATCCGCCAAAATTAACAAACATACAAACAGTTAAATGAAATCGCTTAAAAAGCAGCATGGGAAACATATATTTCTTCCGCACTGCCGCAAGCCACGGTTCGTCAGAACGAGCGTACGATTCACGGATCTTTATCTCTATAAATGAATGAAATTTATCTTTATAAATGAACGGCTCTTAAATGAACCGCAGTTCAAAAAGAGCCACGGCTCATAAAAGAACCGTGGGTCTTTTTTGAATCATGGTTCATTCAAGAACCGTACATATAAGAGCCGTTCATTTGAGAGCCGCAGCTCATTTTTAAAGAACCGTGGATCGCACGCTCTTTCTGACGTACCGGCTCAAATGAGCGGCTCGTGAGCGCTCGCCCATCTCTACTCTAGACAGCCAACAATCAACAGTACATGTTAAGAAGGTATTCTAGTTTAGATTTGCGAATTTCGGACGTTTTTTCGAGCTCCAAACAAAAAAAAATCGAATAATATTTTCAACAATTCATTACTTTATTATTCGTATATAAAGCTTCTAAGAATGAAAAAACAAATTAAATCAAAAAAATATTCAAAATTTGAAAAAACTAGCTGATAAACTGGAAGTCCAAAAAACAGTGCCATGGCGTACATGATTTAAGCCCTTCTGGTTATCCGAAGCGAAAAAATCCAATGGATTCTTTACCCTCCTGTACTCGCGTGCAAAATCATAACACGTATACTCGCGCACGGTGTCACAGACCGAAAATTGAACTTCTCTGTAATGTTGCTATTGTGTATTTTTCAGGCTTTATTGGCATTTATTTGAAGAAAAGGGTATTATTAAATGAAAAAACTTCAAAAAATGTCATAAACCACCCAATGTGACACACTCTTCTTCCCCGAATCCATACACATTATTTGTAACGTGAGAAGTCCCGAGCGCCTCTAGCGCGAAGCGACATGACTCACTAAGCTCCATCTGTTTACCATTAACAAAAAGTGCAATGCTCAGCTCTCCGCATCGCATTGCGTCCTGACCCACATCTGTTTACTATTAACGAATAGCACATAGCATAGCGTAAATATATCTATCCCTCTCTAATCAGCATTGAACCGTTTATCATGTACACTAGGTTAAGACCTAGGTAGTGCGGACTGAATCAAAACGGCTGTCAAAAAAGATCCAATTGAAATGTCAAAAGAGATCCAACGATCAGGAGAGTTATTTTTCTTATGATAATCAACACTATAAAAGAGGTATTGTTGTCAAGGGCAAAAATAAGTAAAATTATAAAATGAACGAACTACATTTTTCCGTCAATTGTTTAATTAACCATTGCATCTCTAAAAGACCATCTCAGCCTTTCACTGAGCAACGCATTTTTAATGTCCCCTCCCTTTGTCATAACGTTTTTCCGAACGTAATAAAAACAAACAAAGTCAGAGTCACGTAAATGTTTACTCCTGCGATTTGGAAATATTCGATAAAAAGTGGAAGGAAGAGCTGCCAGATGATTTTTAAAAAAAGTCTGTAAAAACATGTGAATGTCTGTTAAAAATGTGGAAAAGTCTGTAAAAGTGTGCAGATCTATAGAAATGTCTTTTAACGTTAATTTTCACTTATTCATTAATACTTTGTACATCACGATGCACGTAAGATTGTATTCTGTATATATATATACAGCCATTCCATGCCAAACTAATATAGTGGTTCTCAGCTCTTCGTCAAAAGTGGTAATTTTGTTCTTTATCGCAAAACATTAAACTCGTATTTTTTTAATTTGTCATTAGGGTGCCCATTTCCATTTTAGGGTGATCCCAAAAATCATTTTTTCCACTTTTTCCCAAAATGACTTTTTTCAAAAATTTATAACTTTCGAACCACTCAACCGATTTAGATGATCGACATATCAAATTTAAGCCAATGAGCTTTAATTGAGAAATATTTAACTTGCATATAATATGGATCCTATTTTTAATATGGATTGAAAGCTGAGAACTTTTGCATAAAATATCTCGATATCAGAGATGCTATTTTTTTCGTTTTTGAAATATGATTTTGCAAAACTAATCGATGGTTCGAAAAACAATTTTTCCCCATTTTTCCCACTACAAAAAGTCATAACTTTCGAACTATTGGACCGATTCATATCATCGACATATCAAATTGAAGCTTACGAGATATATTTTTTTTTAAAAATATTACTTTTGCGAAAAAATTGAATTTTGTTTTTGTAATTATGGATTGAGTTAGTTTTTCATAGTTTTCTCGGTTAAAGATAGGAGCGCTATATTTTTTTATATTTTTTTATGGAAAGCTGAGGAGTATTTACTTAACATATCTCGATTTTTTTTTTTTTTATCTTCGCTTATTTTTCGTCGGCCTATTTCCGCCACTTTAGTGCCAATCACCGACATCAGGGAGGCGACTCCACCTGTTCCTACCTATCAGACTCAACAACTCATGAGCCGGGCCAACTTCTTTTACTTCCGCTCCGAAGGAAGACGTAACCAGAGATTTTTCGCCTCAGAAAATCCCAACGACGCCAGCTGGGATTGAACCCAGGCCGATCGGATTGTGAGGCTGTTACGCTAACCATACAACCACTGGCGCCGTCACACATATCTCGATATCAGAGATGCTATAATTATTGTTTTTAAGTTAGAATTTTGTAAATTTAACATGTTTTAAGTCTTCGATCAATATTCATATGTGACTAAACTAGACCTATGCTACTAGAATCCAATCTTCCCGCAAGTGTGAGTTTTGCTTATTGGCTTCAATTTAATATATCGATCATCTAAATCGGTTCAGTAGTTCAAATGTTATGATTTTTTGCAGAAAGTTATTTTTGGACAAATGAGGAAAAATGATTTTTTTTTAAAATCATATCTAAAAAACGAAAAAATAGCAACCCTGATATCGAGATATGTTGTGTAAAAAATCCTCAGCTTTCAAGAAAAAATATAAAAATATATAGCGCCCTCTAGTCCAAAGTCATAAAAAAATAAAAAACGACTACAATCAATAATTACTAAAATATAATTATGTTTTTCGCAAGTTAAATATTTTTTTATAAAAGGCTAGGTCAATTTTATATGTCGATCATCTAAATCGATTCAGTGATTCAAATGTTATTAATTTTCATTTGTCATTTTTGGGAAAAAGTGGAAAAAAATTATTTTTCGGACCACTTAATAACTTATGTGCTGTAAGTGTGTTTAAATGTTTCAACGATCTACACATACATACATACACATACATACACAAACATACGCGTTGTTAATTTTTATAAAACACAGTATTTCTCCGTTGATATATTGGACATCCACCAAGGCTTGCGGTCTTGTCGTTTTTATTTTAAAAAAAATGCAGTGTATATTTTCCATCCGCCATGCAAGGCTATACAAGTTTTAGACCACCACACGGCCATGAACCATGTCTGTCGTAACAATATCGAACAGTAACCCATATTTCGTCATAAGCAGACCCGAAAGCAAATGTAAGTTGTTGAAAATAGAATGAAAATTTTTATTCGATGTTGTTTAAATACATAGGTTGCATAGTCCTGACCCTAACTTCACTATTTTTCAATAAATCTCCTTGCATTTCAGCAAAACAATCTTGTCTAGAACAGAAAATAATTATCAGAGACAATTTTCGTTCAAGATTTTTCCTTACCTGCAGAGAATGCAATTGTTCATTAATTGTGAATAACCGTATCCTCTTTTTCGTCTGCAATGATGTCAAGGCAAAAGTACTTATGTGTATGAGTTCCAAACATCATACACACCAGATGGGCCAACAAGAAGGACTGCCGGGCCGCAGGTTGAGTATCGCTGGTCTAACGTCATGTGTATTGATATATACTAAATATAATAACTTTTCTGTATTAAAACTATGGAAAAATATCATATGGTGAGTCAAATATTTTTGATGTGATGAATAGATGTGATGAATGTTTTACAGATATGTCTGTAAATTTACAAACATATTTGTAAATCTGGCATCTCTGGTGGTCTGAGAATTTATTGCAAGAAATCGCTTGAAAACATGCAAGAATTTGCTTGAGAATGAAGTGGATTGAGTCCGCACCACTTAGGTTAAGACCTTTCCTGTATGTAAAGAAAGTTAAATAAAATCATTCTTGTTCTGAACCTTAAAACAGTCACGTCGATCAAATCCGAATTGGCCACGGCTAACATATCTCGATAAGATCATCTAATTCAGCCTCCTCAAAACAGAGTAATTTTTGATACTCCACCACAAATAACGAAATTCGGATTGTTCTCTGTTATTAATTAAAAGTAAGCAATTGAATATGATTCATGGAATTATGAAAAGCTATAAAATAACATAAAAACGTATTAATCGATTGTGGTTTCATTGGAGTTAGAATCAGAACATAACATAACTGCATGCTCGAAACAAACATATTTTTTACGTTTCATGCAGTTGTTGCGTGTTTTTCGGGTCTTTTATCGAAGAGAAGAATGTATAACGGCCTTCTGGAGAATCACCAGATGATAAAGGGTCTGGAATATAAAGTCTACATATTTCTAATATTCTTTGTCTCTGTATTCTTGCCACTTAGTTTATAGTTTACTGTTTACAATTCTTCCAAAAGTGAAATTCTTTGACAAGTGTGTATATGTATGACCATTATATTTAGCGAATAACTATACGAAAGTCAAACATTTATATTTCGGTTTTGAACGGATGAATCTAACGACGAATATATCGACGAATAGTTAATATATGGATCCGTTCAATCCAGTTACAAAAGGGACTGAAATCAAATAAGAATAGTCCGGTAATGATCTTATGCATTATATTCAATAAAAATTCCACGCCACTAACATTTCATTCAACAATATTCTAGAATATGAAAAAAGGCACTTGTCCAAAAAAGTTACTCCTATACTCGTGTCGATGTGTCAGACCGTAAGTGTTAAAAAAGTGGTACACGTCCCCTTTGTACCAACACATGCGATACGCTAAACGATGACGAACGACGAATAACGAAACTAAAGAGAATCGCAAAATCGTAGTGTTGATATATTCTGAGAAATGAACGAATTATTGATTTCTCGGTCTGACAGACCAATGCGCGAGTATAGGAGTGTTAAATAGTAAAGATGTCGTTATGGTATGAACCTCGGATAAGCTGAAAAAAGATTTTTGATAAAATGACGGACATTTGAAAAAAAAATTCATTGTAGCATCTTTTTTATGACGATTCAAAAAAATAGTAAAATTTGAAAAAAAAAAAAAAGGATATTTCATGGGTTCATGCGATCGAAAGGTTTATAAAGATGTATTCACAATAAATTTGAAATAGATCGGTTCAGTAGAAAGTAAGATATTGTGCGGAAAAAAGAAGGTCAAAAATCTTCTCTCGTTCTACTTTTATTTTAAAGGTTTAGTGTCGTCAGAGAAGATGTTTATTTTTTTGCATCCAGCTATCTGTATCCTACATCGGAAAGTAGCGTCTTTTCTGCAACTTCCGGTAGTTTGGAAATTATTTGTCCTGCTGACAAATGCTTTATCACACTCGACCACAGACAATGGGATAGGAAGCTGTTCTATTCTGTCTAAAACCCTCCGGACTAAATTTCTGGAGCATTCCTGAAATAGAGACAGATCATGGACAAAAAACAATTCCAAAAAAATCGAGTATATATTTGTAACAACGAATATTATTTTTTCAATTCAATTCATTGAATTCATTGGTCCCCTTATCTGTGGTGGCAGACAACTTTATTTAAATTTCGCAGTCCTTGCAGTCGTTTGGGACTTTCAACAGCGTAGCAACAGCATGGAAAATTCCCGCAAGATTTGCTTATTTTTGCATCATGTTTTTTCTCTTCACTTTACTCCACCAGACACAGACGGTTCACACTATATGAAAATAAAAAACTCATCTTACCACTCCAAGCGTCCAACTGCAGACGAAAAGAGCTTTTATTTTGCTGGGTGCTTGCAATGGCATTTTAAATCGACAAATTTGCAGCTCAAAACTAGTCTGTCGGCGGGACGAATTGCATTGCGGCTGTCTGCCGGCTGTGCAGCGAGATAATGACCCATCCTCCGCGACCAACCTCGAGCTGACTGAAGGAAAACTTTTCGCATTGGAAAAAAAGAAAATATCTTCGCTAATGTCTTCAGTTACAACGTAAGAAAATAATTGCTTTATTTGGAAATCCCGATTGTCAGCTTAAACAAACTGTGTTCCCTCTAATACTGATAGCGGGAAAATTCACCTTTCCCAGAAAGCCATCGAGATGATGATTTGATGCGGAAATCCTTTTTCTGGAAGCAAGGCAATGTCATCCATTCAGTTGATTTCTTGGAGCGCTATCAAAAGGATAACGGAGGAAAAAATATTTCTGATTTCCCGGAACCAAGCCTCACATGAAGTGTGTATGGCCATAGGAATCGGTTCGTGGAAATATTTATCCTGCGTTTCCCCCAATGGCCTGTGTTTGCTTGGTCATGTGGCGATTCTGGCGATACAAGGGCCATGCAAAGGATTTCCTCCGACAAAAATTGTGTTTCAGGTGAATGGCGTTAGTTATCCATTGTTAGTTTTGGCCATCACAATATCGCTGGTCAACTGATAAAGACGAACAAGAAAAATGAAATCAGATCACCTTATACCCATGAATTTTGAGGTTTTCTTAAAAATTGTATACATTTAATAAAAGTTGTTATGTCTACCGAAAAGTGCTGACCGTGAGTGAATAAAACAAAACAATGAATTGAAATTACCTGATTATATATCCAAAACGCCAATCATTTCTATAATTATTTGTGGCTTATTCCAAGAATAATGGCAATAGCATACAGCATAGAATAGCCCCGATTATCCGTGGAATTGAGCCACCGCGTATAACGCAATAAAACACAAAAAATGAAGCATAAGCACCAAGAACGATATTACAGCATGGAAACTATGTTTGTGTATGTCAATTTTCAATATTCGGCTTATTATAGTAGACCCTATAGTGGAAGGCGGTCCTGACCCGACCCCCCAAATTGCAACGATCTTATATGACTCAAAATTCTGGTTTATTGCGGCTTCGGCATTGAAATGTACAGTAATATTTTTGAATCCGTATGCTTTTCAATCCAGACACTTTTTCATTACGTTCACTATCATACCAAAACCAAGACATATTTTGCCTAATGAATTATTGTGACTGATAGTTACTATTGTATCAATTCAATATAGTTTAGTAATGTAAAAAATCAAAATAAATATTTGTGTTTCACAAACCCATGTCCGGAATAAAAGACACTTACAGAAGATGATTAGAAAACCGGACGGATCAAAAGCTAACGATTAAATTTCTCATTGAAGAAGTTGTATAAGAGTATGTTAAAAGCCCTAGTATGGAGTAGAAGTATGCAACAAAGATTTTCGATCCGGGAGACCGCAAAACTCTTCGGTATACAGAACGGACTCGATTATATACAATATCCATTTTTTTCGACTGTATATAATCGAATCCTATATATAATCGAATAAAAAAAATAATAATTTTGTTACATATATTTACATTTTTTTTTTTGTTTTTTGAATATAAAAGAAGAATTTAATTTTTGATTCATCCGCTTCAAGTCAGAAAACATCTTCCTCACTTAAAAAAATTACATATATCCAGAATCTTTCAAAATGTGATAGAGGATCATATTTGATGAAAGAAATCCTTCTACGCATATGTTCGAATTTCAACAATGACAGATTTATTGAACTTCTTTTTTTTTGTTTCGAGTTCTGTTGGTTTAAACTGACTCTACTTCGAAAAGTACTCTGCGCAGAAGGATTCTGTTGCATTCATTTGAAAGACGGGAAAATTTAGTACATGATATTATTGAGCATCCTTTAAATTAGTGGATTTAACCCTTTGTGGTCGTTTGTATGCTCTCAGCCACCACAGCAAGGAATCATACTAAATACTTCATTTAACGATGTAATAGTTTACATTTTTTCTAAGCGAATTTTCATTAGAGATGGGCAAACCGTTCACGAACGGTACAAAAGAACTAGTTCGCCGAAAAGAGTGAACGAACGGTCGTTCTTTTTCAAAGAACGGTAGTTCTATCCACGAACTGATTCCGAAAGAACGGTTTGTGAGTGAACTGTTTGTGAACGAACTGGTTAAGAACGAACTTTTTGCGAGTGAACTGTTTGAGAGCGAACTGATTGAGAGTGAACTGTTTGTGAACGAACTGATTAAGAGTGAATTGTCTGGGGACGAACTGTTTGAGAGCGAACTGATTAAGAGTGAACTGTTTGGGAACGAAGTGTTTGTTGCGGGCGAACTATTTGCGAACGGACGAGTGCAGCTGAACTGATTTGTGCTGGACGGAATAGATTAATATAACGAGAACGCTTGTAGGAAAAATAAAACATTTATGAGCAAAATGCATGTAACGCAAGGTTTATTTTGTTAATGTATACTCAATATTGGGTTAAAAATTAAATTAGATTTTCGTAGTTTTAAAGGCAAAGCTATATATTTTCAATTTCATGTATTTTTTCAATTCCGCGTAATATTAATATACTTCCTGATTATCAGAAAAAAATCCGGGAAAGCTGGGGCGATTCATGAATTAGGTAACATAAAATCTCATAGTGAGGGCAAGTTAAGAAAAAAGTTTTTTCGTTGCTTTCAATCCATTGTTTGGCCTATTGCGCGTACGTGTTATCATGATGGTTTGTATTTTTTCTCTGAATGAAATATGATCTTACATGGAACCTGTGTATTGTCCAAACAGAAAATATGAAAAATTGCATTCGTTCGCATTAAATTATTACATATACTTTTGTCGGCCGATAAATATATTTTCACATACAGTTTGCGACTTTTGAAGAAGTGCTAAATTTCAAAAATATAAATTCCATACGTACACTATCCAATCCAACGATATTAATGAATAGCTGTCTATTGATGTTAGGTTGCAGCTAACATTGAATGTTGTTCTTAATACCGCTGAACGAAAGAGCGAAAGAACTGATTCACTTAGATGAACGGTTAGTGACTGAACCGTTCATCAAAGTGAACTGTTTTGCCCATCTCTAAATTCATGTCTAGTGAACTTTTACACGAATGTATACGAAGTTTCTATGAATAATAGGTAACGGTGCTCGGTATAAACAAAATATGATCAGCGTGGAAAGATAAAAGGATCTGTTTCGATCAACCCAACTGTTCTTTGACACTTGACACTTCTATCTTTCTTAATTTCGCTGCAATGTCATTTTTGAAAAATCCCAGCGATTCTTCAATTAAAATCTGCAAAAAAAAAACCATTTTTGCTCAACTGTTCCAATCCCAATTAACCAACCAACCGGTAAAACTTCACATTGGAATATTTTTTTTATATAGGCCCCATTTGAAATATATGAAAAAACAGAACTTAAATCTTTATATATAAAAGAGAGTTTTTCCCACGTACGTATAACTTATCATCACGGGAGAACGGCTGATCAGATCTACGTCGTCCATATATTTTGTGAATTTGTCTTCATCCAAATTAGAATGATAGAGTACTTTGGAAAATATTCGAGATGATTGGAAAAATTCGACAAAATTGGCTATGCATATCTTTATGCAAAAAAAATGGCTATGCATATATTTATTGGATATTTAAAATAAAAAGGGAAAATTAGAAAATAAGAGGTACGCATATGTATGTTTCGCTGTGAAAAGCATCATTTAGATCAATTTTACAGATCTGAACGATGGCATACAAACTCTCTTGAAATATGTTCGTTAATTTTACCAACCAAAATATTCTCTAGAAATAAATTATGTGGCAGAACAACGTTTGCCGGGTCAGCTAGTTGTATATAATCATATATCATCGAGTCCGAGTCCGACAGCATCTCACTTGAGATTTGAGATTTGAGATATTTTTTGACAAAATGGCGGCCGTTTGTAAAACAAAATGCGTTTTAAAACGTTTTTTTCTTACGTTATGCTGTGAAATTTTAGAAATAACTGTTTAGTAGAATAGTTTGATCGCCCTGAATTTTGACGTAGGACTACGTCTTTCATTTCTATACCGGGGTGTAAAATCAAAGTTTCGAAACCGAAAGCGTTACGCCGGAGACCGAGATTTTGAGTGTTAATAGCTCCTAAACAACTGAACGAAATGGTATGATAAACACTTCATTCGAAAGATGAAATATCTACGCGTTATATACTTGTTACTTTTTGATCCAAAAACTTGTTTCAATAGCCTTAAAAGTGGTTTCAAAACAGGCTATTGAAATCACCAATCGGTATATAAGCGAGCGCCGCTCGGAAATCCACTCAGTTCTAATTGAACAGCGATTGGAGCATGTTGTCGCTGTTGTGGTGAAGCTCTTCGTGTTTATCATGAAAGCGCGGATGAACGGTGTCACCAAGAGCCTGTTTGTGCACCTTAGGCCAGAGTGATGCCACAAACGGTTCCCCGGGAAGGCATCGCTACTCACACACATACACGCGCGGAATTCTTCCCGTTTGGATGCCATTCAGCATCGAGAAAGTTCCGGAAAGATCTAATCATTTCTGGAAAATAATCTGCCAGTTCCTCTGGGAATTTAAAAATACATTCATGTGAAAGAGTTTATTTTAATGTTTTCTAACCATATAACACAGCGACCAAATACATTTGATTTTGTAATTTTTCAACTAAGTGTAATTAGCAGGAAAGCTTCTGAAGATTATTCTTCCCCATCAGTAGGATATTTCCGTATCCAATATTGTATGCGCACGCAATCGATTACTGCTCAGTCGCCGAAAGTTTCGAGCTCAGAGAGTTCATTCCCCTCTAGTTTGCCTTCCAAATTGCCATCGTAAACCACACCTTCTCTCGATTCAATCACACACAAAAGCATACTTAAGCGATATTCTGGTGATGAGACGCATTCATTTTTCGTGAGGACATCGACAAGACAACATCGTTGCCTAACGTGCTGGAGGAGGTGGACGGTGAAGGATCGACACATACACGCGCAGAATTCTTTCCGTTTGGATGCCATTCAGCATCGAGAAAGTTCCGGAAAGATCTAATCATTGCTGGAAAATAATCTGCCAGTTCCTCTGGGAATTTAAAAATACATTCATGTGAAAAAAGTTTATTTTAATGTTTTCTATCCATGTAACACTGTGACCAAATATTTTTCAATCAAGTGCTATTAACAGGTGGTTATCGAGTTAGTATTAACTACTGGTGGGCTTCCAGTATCGAGGAAAATGTGGAAATATCTAATCGTTGCTGGAAAATAATCTGCCAGTTCCCCTTGGAATTGAAAATTACATTCAAGCGAAAGAGTTTATATGTTTTCTATCCATAAAATATCCATATAATACCTTTGGTTTTGTGATTTGTTAATCAAGTGCAGTTAGCAGGAAAGCTTTTGAAGACTATTCTTCAGAACAAGGTTTTTCGTATCCTATATTGGATGCATAAAACCTTGTGCCTCCAACATAACACTCTCGTTTTCAAATTCCCCCAAATATTCATTTATTCATTCATTCAGAATGGATTTAGATTCAACTTCAAACAAATGATCTCTAAATCAACGATAGTCCTACGTCACCCTTGCGGTTATACCATAGATATAACCCACTTCATGTTTTTTTATTGTAGAATCAGTTGACGATAATTGATTGATGATTTATTCTTGGCCTCGCAGAAAAATACCCTAGCTGATTGTATGTCGCAATTTGTTTCATGTCAATGCATTGAAAATTTACCTCGAACGCTATTCCGGTGACCTTTTTCGCAATTGACATAGACTCAGATACAGTCGATTCCCGCACTATTTTTACGTAAGGGTCATGAAACACGCATCTGCACACATGAATATCCATCACTATTCACTCGCGAGACGCGACACGGAACTAGAACACAACACTTATAATCCTTACAAACATTAAAAGGGTTAAAATTACCTTTTTCGTCGACCGGTTTCGGGCTCGATGTTGCCATCTACTGGACGGTGTCCGACTGGTTGTTAGTGCTCCATCGTAACCAGTCGGACACCGTCCAGTAGATGGGCAACATCGAGCCCGAAACCGGTCGACGAAAAAGGTAATTTTAACCCTTTTAATGTTTGTAAGAATCATAAGTGTTGTGTTCTAGTTCCGTGTCGCGTCTCGCGAGTGAATAGTGATAAATGTCCTTACGTTAGCACAACCAAAAATAAATGAATAGCCATATTTCGATGGCTTGAAGCGACTAAATATACACACTTATCTCCGTTCTGTCTCCTTTCTGTTAATATTGCCGGTCTAGATTAGCTTAGCTGCATCTTTGGTGGAGAGAGTTTTGCTACCGCCACGCGAAACTAAATCACAGACCAAATTCCAGAACATTTATTTTGTAATGTAATCTTACGATTTCCCCTTCGTTGCTCGTCGATAAGTTGCTCGTTATTGACAGCTCTGTTCGGGAAAGCACACAAATCAGTAGAACAAATGTATGGGAAAATGGAAACGCTTATAGTTTTCATGAATTTTAACCATTTACACACCAGGGGATTGTGATATATAGAACATCAAACAAATCTTAGGGAATTTACGATTCGTTTGGTATGTAAATCGCCAAAATCCGTTCGCGGCAAAAATAGTTATTAACGTTAATCGTAAAAACGTGACCTGTTCTCTGATTTGGCACCCTTAATGAAAGACGTAGTTCTACATCAAAAAGTAACAAGTATATAACGCGTAGACATTTTATCTTTCGAATGAAGTGTTTATCATACCATTTCGTTCAGTTGTTTAGGAGCTATTAACGCTCAAAATCTCGGTCTCCGGCGTAACGCTTTCATTTTCGAAACTTTGATTTCACACCCCGGTATAGAAATGAAAGACGTAGTGTTTCCGCCAGTACTTCTGGCTATGCCGAATTTCACTTTTAGACGGAGAAAACGTTAACCGGACAGCGTATGGAATTTCCTTCTTCCGAATTTAAATTTGCAGAAGTCAGTCAGACTACACTCTACGATGGTTTATTAACGAATTAAGCTCTGTGCATTACGTGCCCTATTTATTTGATACACGCTCTAGTGAATTCTATTGTGGATGGTATCTTTGCTCGGGTTGTTCTAGAATGTTCGCTATAAACAATAGACCTTATATTTTTTTTTTTATTAAATCGTTTATTTTTACAGGCTCAGTTACATAAGTTTAAAGGAGCCAAACTCCTATTTGTATAGTTACAAGTATATATAAACATTTTTTATTAATTCTAATGTTAATGAAGTAGAGAACCGATTACTCGCGGCTTGCTCGAGTTTAGAAGGGTGACATTTTGTTTCAGGAAAAGGATGGGATATAAGGATATGTTGACAATGTTCACACTCACATTCGCACTCACATTCATCATACTCAATTCTTAAGCCTATCTTATATCTAACATGTATTTACATTTCACCTTATTCTATTGTTAGTAAGAAGGGATTTGATTTCTCGCGAAGGGAAAGGAAAAGGAGAATATAAGGATATAAGGACAATCACACACGAAGATTGATAGCTTTTAGGAAGACATATATTTGGGACATGTAATCAAGGTCTAAACCAGCTAACACATCTCTCACCGGCACATTGGGCTGCCTTCCTCTAGCCCGAAGAGAGTTTTCTAAATTCGATCTGGCAACAAGATACTCCTCGCACGACCAAACAACGTGTTCGATGTCGTGGTAACCTTGGCCACAAGCACAGATATTGCCATCGGCAAGATTAAAACGAAAGAGTAGCGCGTCTAACGAATTGGACATGAGTCGAGAGAAGGTGCGAATAAAGTCCCGACTTAAGTCCAGACTTTTGAACCATGGTTTGAGGCTAACCTTAGGGATAATCGAGTGAAACCACCGGCCCAATTCATCTTCGTTCCATTTACGTTGCCAGTTAGCGATGGTATTTTTACGGACTAAAGAATAAAATTCATTGAAAGCGATTTGACGCTGATAAATATCGCCTTCAATTGCACCTACCTTTGCCAATGAGTCAGCCCTCTCGTTACCCGGAATTGAGCAATGTGAAGGGACCCAGACAAAGGTAATGACATAACAGCGTCTGGATAAAGCACTCAAAATTTCTCGTATTCTCTCAAGGAAGTACGGCGAGTGCTTTTCCGGCCTCACTGAACGGATAGCTTCGACAGAGCTAAGCGTGGAAACACACTAGACGGCTCTCCCGCGCGATTCTCGCAATGACAAGTCGCAGCAGGAGCTCGATGAAAAACACATTCAGCGGCTTTCGACGGCTTCACTAGCGGCCATTATCATATTTTTATAGACGGATGCAAGACGAGTCTATGGTACAAGGTACAACTGTTTGGACAGTAAGCGGATTAGAGGGGAGGTATATAAAGACAGAATGGTGGAAAACGGAAGAGGGATGTTTACCTGAGCGTGAGGGAGAAAGAAGTTGATCGCACACGTCTGAAATATTGCATTTCTCGATAATTTGGGTAGTATTCGAGAATCCGCAGCTACATGACCGCAGAGTGATTTTCACGTATTGGCTCACCGATAGTACATTAACTATTACCTTGCTTCATGTGCACCGCATAAACACTAATACTATCACAAAACCGTTGCGGCGCATCATCTCCATCGAGCCACCGCAGAGAATGAGGAACCTTACAACAGTGACTTTAGAACCGGCCGTACCCGCTCCGCCTTGTGTGTTTTATCTCATTCACATTCCATTATCGAGGCCCCGCGGCGGTCTGTCATTGCAAAATCCGCGCGGGGAAGCCGTCCAGTGTGTTCTTACGCTAAGACTATCCGTTACAATGTAATAGTGTTCAACAGGTCGTGAGGCGACGCTGTCCAGCGCCCAATGTATTGCTGCCAATTCAGCAATATACACAGAGCAAGGATTCTGAAGACTGTGGGAGGTGCTAAAAATTTCGTTGAACACTCCAAATCCTGTTGACTCATTCATAGAGGACCCATCAGTAAAGTACATATTATCACAATTGACACGCCCATACTTTGCATTGAAGATCGTAGGAATGATCCCCGATCGATGATAATCTGGAATTCCATGGAATTGAAAATTACATTCAAGCGAAAGAGTTTATATGTTTTCTATCCATAAAATATCCATATAATACCTTTGGTTTTGTGATTTGTTAATCAAGTGCAGTTAGCAGGAAAGCTTTTGAAGACTATTCTTCAGAACAAGGTTTTTCGTATCCTATATTGGATGCATAAAACCTTGTGCCTCCAACATAACACTCTCGTTTTCAAATTCCCCCAAATATTCATTTATTCATTCATTCAGAATGGATTTAGATTCAACTTCAAACAAATGATCTCTAAATCAACGATAGTCCTACGTCACCCTTGCGGTTATACCATAGATATAACCCACTTCATGTTTTTTTATTGTAGAATCAGTTGACGATAATTGATTGATGATTTATTCTTGGCCTCGCAGAAAAATACCCTAGCTGATTGTATGTCGCAATTTGTTTCATGTCAATGCATTGAAAATTTACCTCGAACGCTATTCCGGTGACCTTTTTCGCAATTGACATAGACTCAGATACAGTCGATTCCCGCACTATTTTTACGTAAGGGTCATGAAACACGCATCTGCACACATGAATATCCATCACTATTCACTCGCGAGACGCGACACGGAACTAGAACACAACACTTATAATCCTTACAAACATTAAAAGGGTTAAAATTACCTTTTTCGTCGACCGGTTTCGGGCTCGATGTTGCCATCTACTGGACGGTGTCCGACTGGTTGTTAGTGCTCCATCGTAACCAGTCGGACACCGTCCAGTAGATGGGCAACATCGAGCCCGAAACCGGTCGACGAAAAAGGTAATTTTAACCCTTTTAATGTTTGTAAGAATCATAAGTGTTGTGTTCTAGTTCCGTGTCGCGTCTCGCGAGTGAATAGTGATAAATGTCCTTACGTTAGCACAACCAAAAATAAATGAATAGCCATATTTCGATGGCTTGAAGCGACTAAATATACACACTTATCTCCGTTCTGTCTCCTTTCTGTTAATATTGCCGGTCTAGATTAGCTTAGCTGCATCTTTGGTGGAGAGAGTTTTGCTACCGCCACGCGAAACTAAATCACAGACCAAATTCCAGAACATTTATTTTGTAATGTAATCTTACGATTTCCCCTTCGTTGCTCGTCGATAAGTTGCTCGTTATTGACAGCTCTGTTCGGGAAAGCACACAAATCAGTAGAACAAATGTATGGGAAAATGGAAACGCTTATAGTTTTCATGAATTTTAACCATTTACACACCAGGGGATTGTGATATATAGAACATCAAACAAATCTTAGGGAATTTACGATTCGTTTGGTATGTAAATCGCCAAAATCCGTTCGCGGCAAAAATAGTTATTAACGTTAATCGTAAAAACGTGACCTGTTCTCTGATTTGGCACCCTTAATGAAAGACGTAGTTCTACATCAAAAAGTAACAAGTATATAACGCGTAGACATTTTATCTTTCGAATGAAGTGTTTATCATACCATTTCGTTCAGTTGTTTAGGAGCTATTAACGCTCAAAATCTCGGTCTCCGGCGTAACGCTTTCATTTTCGAAACTTTGATTTCACACCCCGGTATAGAAATGAAAGACGTAGTGTTTCCGCCAGTACTTCTGGCTATGCCGAATTTCACTTTTAGACGGAGAAAACGTTAACCGGACAGCGTATGGAATTTCCTTCTTCCGAATTTAAATTTGCAGAAGTCAGTCAGACTACACTCTACGATGGTTTATTAACGAATTAAGCTCTGTGCATTACGTGCCCTATTTATTTGATACACGCTCTAGTGAATTCTATTGTGGATGGTATCTTTGCTCGGGTTGTTCTAGAATGTTCGCTATAAACAATAGACCTTATATTTTTTTTTTTATTAAATCGTTTATTTTTACAGGCTCAGTTACATAAGTTTAAAGGAGCCAAACTCCTATTTGTATAGTTACAAGTATATATAAACATTTTTTATTAATTCTAATGTTAATGAAGTAGAGAACCGATTACTCGCGGCTTGCTCGAGTTTAGAAGGGTGACATTTTGTTTCAGGAAAAGGATGGGATATAAGGATATGTTGACAATGTTCACACTCACATTCGCACTCACATTCATCATACTCAATTCTTAAGCCTATCTTATATCTAACATGTATTTACATTTCACCTTATTCTATTGTTAGTAAGAAGGGATTTGATTTCTCGCGAAGGGAAAGGAAAAGGAGAATATAAGGATATAAGGACAATCACACACGAAGATTGATAGCTTTTAGGAAGACATATATTTGGGACATGTAATCAAGGTCTAAACCAGCTAACACATCTCTCACCGGCACATTGGGCTGCCTTCCTCTAGCCCGAAGAGAGTTTTCTAAATTCGATCTGGCAACAAGATACTCCTCGCACGACCAAACAACGTGTTCGATGTCGTGGTAACCTTGGCCACAAGCACAGATATTGCCATCGGCAAGATTAAAACGAAAGAGTAGCGCGTCTAACGAATTGGACATGAGTCGAGAGAAGGTGCGAATAAAGTCCCGACTTAAGTCCAGACTTTTGAACCATGGTTTGAGGCTAACCTTAGGGATAATCGAGTGAAACCACCGGCCCAATTCATCTTCGTTCCATTTACGTTGCCAGTTAGCGATGGTATTTTTACGGACTAAAGAATAAAATTCATTGAAAGCGATTTGACGCTGATAAATATCGCCTTCAATTGCACCTACCTTTGCCAATGAGTCAGCCCTCTCGTTACCCGGAATTGAGCAATGTGAAGGGACCCAGACAAAGGTAATGACATAACAGCGTCTGGATAAAGCACTCAAAATTTCTCGTATTCTCTCAAGGAAGTACGGCGAGTGCTTTTCCGGCCTCACTGAACGGATAGCTTCGACAGAGCTAAGCGTGGAAACACACTAGACGGCTCTCCCGCGCGATTCTCGCAATGACAAGTCGCAGCAGGAGCTCGATGAAAAACACATTCAGCGGCTTTCGACGGCTTCACTAGCGGCCATTATCATATTTTTATAGACGGATGCAAGACGAGTCTATGGTACAAGGTACAACTGTTTGGACAGTAAGCGGATTAGAGGGGAGGTATATAAAGACAGAATGGTGGAAAACGGAAGAGGGATGTTTACCTGAGCGTGAGGGAGAAAGAAGTTGATCGCACACGTCTGAAATATTGCATTTCTCGATAATTTGGGTAGTATTCGAGAATCCGCAGCTACATGACCGCAGAGTGATTTTCACGTATTGGCTCACCGATAGTACATTAACTATTACCTTGCTTCATGTGCACCGCATAAACACTAATACTATCACAAAACCGTTGCGGCGCATCATCTCCATCGAGCCACCGCAGAGAATGAGGAACCTTACAACAGTGACTTTAGAACCGGCCGTACCCGCTCCGCCTTGTGTGTTTTATCTCATTCACATTCCATTATCGAGGCCCCGCGGCGGTCTGTCATTGCAAAATCCGCGCGGGGAAGCCGTCCAGTGTGTTCTTACGCTAAGACTATCCGTTACAATGTAATAGTGTTCAACAGGTCGTGAGGCGACGCTGTCCAGCGCCCAATGTATTGCTGCCAATTCAGCAATATACACAGAGCAAGGATTCTGAAGACTGTGGGAGGTGCTAAAAATTTCGTTGAACACTCCAAATCCTGTTGACTCATTCATAGAGGACCCATCAGTAAAGTACATATTATCACAATTGACACGCCCATACTTTGCATTGAAGATCGTAGGAATGATCCCCGATCGATGATAATCTGGAATTCCATGGATTTTCTCCTTCATGAACAGATCAAAATGTACAGAGGAATTGATGTAGTCAGGAATTGATGTAGTCAGGAAAACAAACACGGTTGGGAGTATACGAAGAAGGATCAACCTGCATGGAGATGAATTCATGATATGAGCTCATGAATCCTGAATGAAAATTTAGCTCGATAAGCTACTCAAAATTTCCGATCACCAATGGGTTCATAACCTTACACCGGATGAGGAACCGAAGAGATAATAAATTGAAGCGATCTTTTAGTGGGAGTACGCCTGCCAAAACCTCGAGACTCATGGTATGCGTTGAGGGCATACATCCCAACGCAATACGGAGACAAAGATACTGAATTCGCTCGAGTTTAATGAGATGTGTTTTGGCAGCTGATTGAAAACAGAAACTGCCATACTCCATCACTGAGAGAATAGTTGTTCGATACAACATTATAAGATCTTCGGGATGGGCTCCCCACCATGTGCCGGTAATTGTACGGAGAAAGTTTATTCTTTGTTGGCATTTTTTACTCAGATACCTAATATGGGCCCCCCAAGTACATTTGGAGTCGAACCAGACCCCAAGATACTTGAATGACATAGCATGAGTGATCGGTTTACCCAAAAGTTGAAGCTTTGGTTTTGCTGGTCTATGCTTCCTAGAAAAAACCACCATCTCTGTTTTCTCCGTGGAGAATTCGACCCCTAGCCCAATGGCCCAGGTTGAAAAATTGTTCAAAGTATCTTGTAAGGGTCCTTGCAGGTCGGATTCGTTTGATCCTACGACAGACACCACTCCGTCATCTGCAAGTTGTCTTAGGCTGCAATTTTGTGTAAGACAATTGTCGATGTCGCTTACATAGAAGTTGTACAAAAGGGGGCTTAAACATGAGCCCTGGGGGAGGCCCTAGACCTTATATTATAGCAATAGAATTTTTCTGTCCCTGTCTGATACCTTTCTAGAAAAGTCAATTTGTTCTCTGGGGAATTTTAATTGTTTGGATATCGCCTTTTGAAGTAAGTTGATTGTTTACAATAATACCTTTGACTTCAATTTACATTTCAGGTAATTGTGTGCCTTTTGGAGCTCCTGTTTTAGGTTAGCCTTCACACGGAACACGTAGTCCTACGTCAAAAATTACTTAACCTTTTCGCGTGCAACATCGAATCACACTCGTGGTGTATCGTACGCGTGAAATGCAATTGTGAAATGATTAAATATCTTCAGGCGTATGATGTTTGTGGCGCCTTATGGAGTTGACACGGAACAGCTAACAAAAAAACGAACAGCTTTTCAACTCACTTTGATAATGATGCTGGACGAAAAAGAGCTGTAGAATTGCAGAGAGTGTGTGAGCTGTAAAGGCTGATTTAGACGGTGCCAGTCAACGCGCTAGTAGAAGAATCCAATCACTAGAGTCTAGTTATTAGAGCCATGTAAACACCCGGCTCCAGTTACTTGCGCAAGTATCACACAAGTAATTGGCCACGCCAGCGAATAGAAAATTTTCTAGATACTGGCGCCAATAGATAAATGACAATTGCTTCCAAACAGTGCGTCATATTAGACATTTATGTGAAATCGAAATGCCAGGTAGTTTCAGTGTTGCCACATATTTATTTGTACTGGAAGGGGGAAAATCTTTTTCGGCTATGGTGAAGACAATTATTAAACGGTGTTATTTGGCTTGCTCTGTAATTTGTTTGTTTGTATGTTTGTAACATGTTTGTTTGTAGCGCTTTACCGCATTAAAAGAAATTTAAAAGAATGAAAGGGCTTGACTAGTAGAATACAGTTATTTATGAAAAATGCAAATCTAAAATGGCGGCCACTACAAAATGGCGGATTACATATTTTCAGAAATTTATGGAAAATTATGAAAAATGTAAATCCAAAATGATCGCCATCATAAAATGGCGCCATGTTTTTTCGAAGCCCATCAATATGGGTATCAAATGAAGGTGCTCGACTGGTAGAACACAGTAGATCATGAAAAATCCCAACAAACATCGAAACATACTTTTAATTCTACTGTCATTATAAAACTGCGTATTCCATGTTCATGGAAAATTTGATTTGGCCGCCGCTGAAAAATGGCATTTTGGATTTGCATTCCTCATGAGTAATTGTGTTCTACTAGCCAAGCTCTTTCATTTGATACCCATATTGAAGGAGTTTGGGAAAATATGTAATCCACCATTTTGTAGCGGCAGCCATCTTGGAGTTTTAAAATAATGAAATATCCAGTTTTATAATGACTGCAGAGATAATGGTGTGTTCCAAATTTCAGATCAATTGGTCAACAGGAAGGGGCTCAAATTTCTATTCATGTGGTAAAGCGCTACAGACATACATGTTGCAAACATATAAACGTACAAACATACAAACATACAAATTACAGGGCAAGCTGAATAATAAAACCGTTTAAAAACAGTTCCTGAGAAAAATCTGTGTTCTTACCGTACAGAACAAAACAAACAAAACTGAAAAAATATACCTTTCCGGATAAATTTGTACATTTGCCAACACTGGATGGTTCGATGGTACAAGGAACATCAAATTCAATTCCCTCAACGTATACATGGAAGAATCTTCATTAGCGTTGACGGCATTGTGCTTCATGTGTTCGATTTGTGAAGCGAAAATGATAATAGACAATGAAATCATGGAAATATCAGGAAATTTATATAAAAACAGCTGATGAAGGTTCAGTACGACGTGTTTTAATTAGTAAATTAACAAGAAGTAAAATTTTTCATTCAAATTTTGACAATTTAAAACTGCCTCTGGGCCTACAACCGATAAAGATTAATTTGCCTCCCAAAATAGTGATCGCCACCAGACGTCGACACTGTCATTCGTCATCGAGGATAAAGTGACAGCCAAGCTGTCCAGTTGCTGAAAATGTGTATGAACGCACAGCACCAGTCAACTGGGGATCTAAAAATGGCGTGTCGTTGACGTTCAAGTAACTGGCGCCAATTACTGGTCAATAGGCCGTATCCCAGTTTCATCTTTTTTCGAGCGGTTATAAGAACGGTGTCGACCGAGCGATGAAAAGTGCCACAAAAGTGCTTGAATCTTACCCCGCCATGCCTCCCGCAAGCGGAACTGCCCACAGTTTTAGCTATAATTGTACGCAATTATTTGTACTGAACGAAAGATGAATCAAATTTGGCAATCTTCACTTGACGAACACACCCGAATGGGCACGTAATTTTTTTGTCATTAAAGACATTAACGACTTTGGCATTAAGGGATTAAACTTTGTTGTTCACGACTTTAAGTGGATGAGACCTGCAATTTACAACGTAAAATACAACGTTAAATTACAGGTAAGTTCAGTTCCAATAAGTAGTGAAAATTTTAATCGATAAGTTTTTCCAATCAATTGATTCTCATCCCTTAAGACACATCTACAGGCTATGAAGGAAATCAGAGGCCACTGGATTGCGGGTAAGGTGCTTCGATGATTATCAGGTCTCAATGTAAATCTGTAAATCTATCAACGTTCAAGATGTACTCTTGTTGACACCGCTGAACGTCCCATTTGTACAAGCCGGGGAGAAAATTATTACAATATCCTTGATAACGAACAGCAAATTGGACTCGTAACACGGTACCGAATAAAACCGTTTCAATTGTTGATAATAAATGCTTCGAGTGTCGCTGTAGAACAATTGTTTCGATGGCGAGGAACTATCGAGAGAATTTGTACCTGATACAAATGCTGGAAATGACTTTGGTACATTAGTAGTGATCAACTAGCACCCGAGATGTCGAGCTGTCCAGATATATTCATAAGCATATTGTCGAAGATATTTTCACTCAGGATTCCAGAGCGGTAATAACGTACAAACTCCAAAACTATTTTATTTTCTGTATTTTCAATGTTAGGATCATACATTTTTTATAAGAATTGTAAATAATTATAATAAAAAAATTATTTGTGTGCATCGGCGTTTTCTTTATTTTTTGTTTCATGTTTCTTGAATACGTATAAAGCCATAATAAGGGTCGAGCTGTTTTGCATTCGGTCGACGTGGTGCCAGATTGTCTTTGGTTGTCTAATACGAAGGATAAGTCGACAAAATCATTGCAAAATGGCACGATATCGGTACCGACGGCGACACCATTTTCTGGGACTAATTTGACACAACAAAGTAGAGTGGGATGAATAAAAACAAAATTCACCTTTACTTTACTTCATTCGAGCAGTCGAGCAGTGAGATTAAGTTTTTACTACGTTTGGTATGAATAAAAGAAACAACAAAGTATTTACTTTTCGAAAATGGATGTTTAGCTGATTTCGTATGAATAAAACAGCATTCATCAAGTATTTACTTCGTTATTTTATCAAGTGTGCTCATGAGCATACTTTGGATCTGAAAACACTATCATTCGTTTTGATGTCATATCCGATTTATGTTTAATGCTGCTATCTTGCGCTTGAAGTTAAACAAGTTAACGATCCGCATTGATGGCATTGAGCTTTGTTTACTAGTTCAGGGGAGCGTAAAAAATTGATTGATTCTCAGGCGGAATGAACACGTTTTTAAAATTTAAATTATGAATGAAAAATAACCTTTCCGTACCAATTTGGCATTCTGTTCAAATGAAAAACACTTTTGTTTGCAGGTGGTGAAAAACTCTTGTACAATATTGTTTTTGAAGACAACTTTATATTATAATGAAAAGTTTCAGTAATGATGTTGGAAATGTATAGACAAAGGGTAAAGTAAAAGTCAAAAAAAAAAAAGACAAAGGGTAAAAGTCGGAAAAAAGTGTTTTAAGTGATTAAATAACATGATGTTAACATTTTCATTCAAATTTTAACATTTGAAAACTGGCTTCGTGTCTTCTAATATGATAGGTATTACACTAACGAGATAGGGACCTATTCCTTTTTCATCGCGAATTCACGCTTTGTCCAAAAAAAACGTTTTGAAACGAAACCTAAACAATCAGTTGATAGATGTTTGACAAAGTAAAAACTATGTTCGAATTCGAAAATCAAATTAGTAAAGTAAACTTTTATTCATACGGATTCAAGTAAATACTAGGAAAGTTTACTTTACTTGGAAACGGGCAGAATAAGTAAATACCTTGTTTTATTCATACCTAATGTGTAAAGGTGGCCGTACACTGTTTGCCCGGAGGTCAAATATTTGTTATTTTTTGACAGATAAGTGTTGTTTTGATATTTGTACAAACACTATTTTGTTTGCCACTCTTTAATTTTCAACAGTAGTAAACAATATCAAACACCGAACATGGAAAAAATCAACCGAAATATTCAAGGTAACCTAACCATGTACCGACAGGTTCAAAGAACAGACTGAAAAAATATTTTAGGCATCCAATAATTGAATATTTGCTTGTCGTGTTTTGTGTAGAATATATTTGATCAGTACACGTTGACCAAATTTTATCTGTCAAAAAGAGTCAAATATTTGGCTTCGGTCAAACAGTGTATGAGCACCCTAAATCAGCTATTAGGATATACTTCTCAAAGCTCCTTGATACTTCTAGGCGCCTTGATATAGACCAAGGCGCCTAGAAGTACATCCTAAGGTGAGGCCGTTTCGTCATTAAGTTGGTTAGGGGAGCGGTATATGAAAACAGTACGGAAGAAAGCATAAGGGGAATTATTTGCTTGAAGCGTGAAAGAGACAGACTGATCATGAGCGAGCTTGGGCACAAGCGTATTGTGTTTTGTTTGTATACTTCCAAGATGGCTGAAGAGTGGTTTTAGCGAGTTGGCCCACCTTAGGATATACGTCTAGGCGCCTTGATATAGACTAGGGCCCATTATAATTGGAGGAACTTTAGGAAATTCACAAAAAAATGTTTGAGTAAGAGCCCCCGCATACTACAGACATTCTGTCAACCAACAGTTTGGTCGGATCGGCCTTCTGGTGCAAAAACCGACCCAACTGATCCGGCGTAATGTGCGCACATGCATACCTCTCTGTACTGATTAAGAAGCCGACCAAACTATCGACCGACAAATCGGTCAGCAGTCTGCGGGGGCTCTAAGTGTCAAGGTTAATCAAACCTTTATCTGAATAATTAGCGATTCATGGTGAAGTACTGAACTCAATATTATTTGTAAATTAATGAATAAATTTTATTTTAACAACAGTCCAATCATTTGTTAGTTATCGGCATAAAAAACCTATAAATACGGATCGTGTTTCTCTTTAAATAATCACTCCAACTTTCCAATGGTTTCAGTTGTTTCTCTTCTTCCACTGCTCCCGATTGTGCAAGTATTCGTAACCTGTCCTCTTCTAGCTTCCGCATCGTTACATATTCCTTTATGTAATCCAATGTAACGTTCAACCCATCAAGTTTCTCATCTACCCCCACCAATCGCGTTACGCTTTCCCCGGTCGTCTGTTTGATCGCTTCGAACTGCGTGTTCCGGTAGTAGTAGTTGATGGAAGTGGCAATGATGCCTAGCAGGGCACCCACGCAAGATCCAATGATCGACCAATATTTTACGTTATTTGCTTGTGTACGTTCCTTCTCGTGGGACGTTTTAACGGCCGATGTCAGATGAGAGAACAAATCCCGTTCCTCCTGGTCAACAATTTGAAAGATTTGATTCTTTTCCTTTTCGCGCGCTAGTACCTGCAATAAACGAGTGAATCACTTCTAGGAATCACACATGGACATACCCTAGAAATACTTCAAACTCTTCTTTGATCAGTTCCACGTATCGATGTTCCCCGCGCACCGTTTTCTGCACTTCAACGTGTAAATCTTGTAGCTGCTTGCGAATAAGCGTCAATTCCAGCAATATATGTCGTCTCCGCTCTTGTACCAGCTGCAGCTGGTTCTGAATCTCGATAACTTTATTCTGGGCAACCTTCACCTCGCTCATTCCGCTGAATTCGTCGTAGAAAAATTGTGCTTCGTAGAGTTTGCTTTTGGCCAAATCTAGTAGGCCTATTCGACGCACCGCAATGTTGCTTCCGTTCATTTGTTTCATCTGATCGCGATCAGGACGCGGTTCTTGCAGGATGATATATTCAAACTCGTTCCCGGGGACACGATTCTGTCCCTTTGTGTCACGTTGTGTCGATAAGCTACGAGAACGAATGATGTAACAGATGCCACCATCCAAGAAGCTTTGGCAATAGGTGTTTCTCAATCTATTTATGAACATTTTGAAAATCATACAAACATAACTTTAAATAATGGAATTAGTTTAAAATTAAAATGCAAAATTCTTGATGATACAGTGGCAGAGTGTGTTTCTTATCAAGGCATCTTGCGTTTGGATGACTTTTCGTAAACAGCTGACGTGAAAAATGTAAACACGGCCAAACGTAGTTTGAAAGTTACTACAGGTATGCTACATTTTTTGCAAGCCCAAGAGCAACATGACGTAACATATACAGTGACACAAACCCGTAGTCGTACTCCACCATGCAGATCTCTTTTCCCTTCTTTTGAAAGTCGAAAACAAGCTTTCGGAACATTCTATTTAGATAAAGTCATAGTCATATGAGAGTCAAAAGATTTGCTATCTGTTTTCAGAATAATGATTTTTATTTCTCTAAAATCTGCGAATGTACGTGCCAATGTATGAAAATTGACTTAAATAATCGTACGCTGGTTGAAATCTCTGCTTGATTTCGAAGGTGTTAGCCAATTTACGAATTCCATCATTAGTATGGTATCCCTTGTTCATTGGAACTATCTTTAGCTGTCTTTGGCCTTATTTACGAGTTTTTTGGTGTATTCGGAAGGAATATTTATTAATTTTTTCTTCAAGTGGTTTTTAAAATCGTTGTTTTTAGAAATTTAATGGTTTCTAAATTTTCTACACAGATAACTTCTTCAGTTTTTTACTGGGATTGATGTCGGAAGATTGTGGAGGAATATCAATAACTTTTGAGCAGTTGTAATGTAACCATGTACGAACTTTATATGGCTGAGGCTCTGGGTCATTATCTTGACAAAACTTGATTCCTCCAATCCATCACATTTTGTTGACACTTTGCTTCATATTTTCCTTTAGGATTTTCAAGTTAACATTCTGATCCAATACACCATCGATGGAAACCAAATTGCTCATACATATACCCTCATACCATCTCTCCACCACCATCATGTTTAAACGTTGCTTTGAGATTTTTTACGTTTAATTCATCGTTGGCTTCCTCCATACGAAACGATAACCATCGGAGCCAAAAATATCAAATTAGGACCCATCTATGAAATAACATCTTACCAGTAATACATTGTTGTGTTTCATGGTGTTTGGAATAATCAAATTGGAGTTACTGATTTTATTTTGCTGAGAAACGGTTTGTCCCTCTGTGCTCGGGCATTCAAGTGGCCCTTCCTAGGCACATTACAAACTTTTTGTTTGCTCAATGTGATTTTTATCGATGGTGTAATGTATCAGAATGTTTAATTGAACATCCTGAAGGAAAATATGAAGCGAAGCGTCAATAAAATGTGATTGATTCGAGAAATCAAGCTTTACCAAGATAATGACCCAGAGCTCAAGACATATAAAGTTCGTACAAGGTTACATTACAACTACTCAAAAATTATTGATATTCCTCCACAATCTTCCGACATCAATCCCCGTTAAAAATTGAGGAATTTATCTGGGTAGGAAATTTAGAAACCATTAAATTTCTAAAAATAACGATTTTAAAAACTACTTGAAGAAAAAATTAATAAATATTCCTTCCGAATACACAAAAAAACTCGTAGATAAGGCCAAAGACAGCTAAAGATAGTTCCAATGAACAAGGGATACCATACTAATGATGGAATTCGATTATGAGTTTGAGTCAATTTTCATACATTAGAACATACATTCGCAGATTTTAGGGAAATAAAAACCATTATTCTGAAAACTCTCATATGACACAATGACTTTATCTAAATAGAATGTTCCGAAAGCTTGTTTTCGACTTTCAAAAGAAGGGAAAAGAGATCTGCATGGTGGAGTATGACTATGGGTTTGAGTCACTGTACTACAGGTAAGCTATATTGTTTGCATCGTACACGAAAATTACTCACACAGATAAAATAGCGAGCAGAATCACGGCATTTTGTTCATAAAATCTAACAAATTTATAAATTTTGTTGATTCTAACACGTTTTGCTTTGGAGATTTGAAGCAACGGTGTCATGCATCCATCAATGTTTTAAACCTTTCCCGTGCAACATCGAGTCACACTCGTGGTAAACTTATAGCGAATTAGTTTTTGTTCAGTTGCAACCTCAGTGCCGCACTAACTGCTGTCAAAACGTTTTTTTATTCACTCAGTTTCCACCTAGTGTCGCACTGGGTTCGCCCCGAAAGCTGTTAGTTTCGCACTGAGATGTTTCACGGGTTGGCACTCGGGTTCACCAATACAGTTCCACACGGAACTGTCAAGTGCGTTGTTGTTTTGAAATATAAATCCTCCTGTGCTGTTTCGTCTTTAATGGGAAGCGATTTTTCTACGGTTCCGCATTTATGTGTTTGATATATTCCAGATATCCAATTATTTGATTGCACATAGGAAATTCACCGAAAGCTTACGTTAAATTTATTCTTTGTTCTTATTTTCAGCATAGATATGGAAAACGTTGCAAAGGTGATCTGTCTCGCTGCTTCTGCTATCGTATTGATTGAATCGGAATCGGAATCCGATTCCGATTCCGATTTTGGAGAGTATCTGGAAATAGTTATTTCCGGAGAACCTAGGAGCAAAAGAAAGCGTGTCGAAAATTTTGTTACCGACGTAGTGGAAAAACTTTCTGATGAAGAGGTAGTTGTTTTTATTCTGTTTTGAGTTAAAAATCATGAACGAGCAATATTTATTTTTATTTCTAGTTTCGACGTCATTTTCGAATAAATAAAAGCACATCCGAAATTATTATAAATAAATACGAGGAGTCCGAGTTTTATCTTGTCAACACCGGTATTGGACGTATGAACGTTACAGCAAATCAACAAACGCTTTCTTTTTTGTGGTAAGTATTCCGACTTCGTTTTTGGTTTTACAACGGCCTCATTTGTACCTGACCTGGCCATCAAGGATATAGACTAATGTCATGCCAACTCTTAAGACGAGTTGGCATGAAATTCGTCTATAAATTCCATCTCAGCTTTTTCAAAGAGATTTTTCTAATTAATTTTGTTTGTAGGTTTTGTGCAAATAAAAATTCTTACCGGGAAGTTGCTAGTTTGTTCAATCTTTCGGAATCAACGTTTTTCAAATGCTTAAATAATATTTTGGACTTTTTTTACGATCTCTCCAAATCGATCATCCATTTCCCGGAAGCAATCGCTGAGAAAGAAACAATTTACTCTCAATAACGCTCCAGGGAGTAGTATGTGATGCACAAAGAAGATTCCTTGACGTCTGTGTGGGTTCTCCCAGTCGGATACATGACTCGAGAGTATTCTCTTTGTCACCACTCAGCGATGAGCTACCAAGAATTTGCGATGGAAATTATCATCTACTAGGTGACGCTGCTTATCCCTTACGGGAATATTTGCTGACACCGTTCAAGGACTATGGTAATTTAACGCAGAAGGAGCGAAATTACAATTTAAAGCATAGCCAAACTCGAGTGAGGATTGAAAACTGTTTCGGGATTTTGAAACAAAGGTTCCATCAACTTACCCAACTCGATTTTTTCCACGTTGAGAGAATGTGCAAGTTTGTTCTAGCCTGTTGTACACTTCATAATATGTGCATTGATCACAATGACGTATACAATTATGATGAGGAAGCGGATAATCTCAGCGAAACAAATGAAATCGGAAGCAGCCAAATGTCAACCTCCGGTCGAGTGGTCTCTCAAAATATGTGAAATGCTGCTTTGCGTAGACTTGGAGAAATTAAAAGGAATGAAATGGCCGAAGCATTGCTATAACAATAATCGAATAAAACAACATTATATTAAAACTATAATAACTAACGAGTCTGAGGTGCACGAAACCAAATAGCGAAAGATTATCGGAATGAAACTCAGTATAGCTTTTATTGCGTGAATAAATGTAACGCGGAATACAAAACGGGGGGGGAAATGGACGCGTCCCAACAAGAATGAAATTAGTTCACAGATCTGTCACTGAAGGCGTTGCTGAAATAAAGTGTGGCCAGTTTGGCTGCGATGTGAAGCACACCGCACTACTCCCCCTTCCTAATAACACTTTCATTGTATCCGGAAACGTACGTGATGTCCACTTTTAGTTATGCGGTCAGATGATGAATCAGCATCCTTGCTGATGTGGGCCGGTTTTACCCTGTCGATCGAAACTGTCACTTGTTTGTCTTTAATTTTAATGGTGAACATTTTACTGTTCCTTGAGACGACTTCATGTGGCCCTGTGAAAGGAGGTTCTAGTGCGGCTCTGACTTTGTCGGTTTTTAGAAAAATGTGTGTGCACTCCACAAGTTCCTTTGGAATATATACATGTCGACTTGTGTCATTATTAGAAGCTGATTTTGGTATTAGCGAGTTCATTTTTTCTCGTAGGTTGGCTACAAAAGTTTCTTTAGAACCCCAAAGGGGCTGCTTTTCAATCATCGCACCGGGAATTCGAATGGTCGTACCGTATAGCATTTCAGATGCTGATGTCTCTCCGCGTACCGCAGTTCTTAGTCCGAGTAGGACTAATGGTAAAGCATCGGTCCAACTTGATTTGTATGATTCTAGTGCCGTTTTGAGTGGTCTGTGCCAGCATTCAATCATCCCGTTGGCTTGTGGATGGTAAGGTGTAGTATGAATTCGTTCTAAACCTAATAATACGCACAACTCTTTCATTAGTTGCGATTCGAACTGTCGACCCTGATCTGATGTTAGCTTCGTTGGAGTTCCAAATCTTGATATCCATACCTCGATGAAAATTTTGGCGACGGTTTCTGCGGTCATATCGGGGATTGCTACTGCCTCCGGCCATCTACTGAAACGGTCAATCATGGTCAAGATGTAACGCATTCCATTGGATATTGGCAAGGGGCCCACGATGTCGATGTGGACATGTTCAAACCTGTCATCCGGAATTTCGATTTTGTTTGGTTTTGACCTGGTGTATCTGGAAACTTTGTTCTTTTGACACTCGATACAGGCACGTACCCAGTTCGATATGTCCTTCTTAACTCCGGGCCACACATATTGCTGTAGAACTTGTGCTTGCGTGGCTTTCAATCCCGGATGTGCTATTCGATGTACCTGTTCGTAAATGATTCTCTGATAATAGCGAGGAACGCAAACGCGAATCTTGTTTCCTTGTTGTTGGCAAAGGAGCTCCATACCAAGTCGAGAGATTTTTAGTTTCTTGATATCGGGGTTGTTTCGTTGCCAATTCTGCAATTGTTCATCGTTTTCTTGCTTCGTAGCAAAATCGCTGTAGTCGATTGTAGACGGTAAACAAATTCCTTCTATTCTCGAGAGGACGTCTGCAGGAACATTTTCAGTACCAGCGACATGAACCAATGTCGTAGTATATTCACTTATAAAGTTCAGCAAACGTTGCTGTCTTGGCGTAGGTTTGTTAGCGTTTTGTTTGAATGCGAACGTTAGCGGTTTATGATCCGTGAATATGACCGTGTCGCGGCCTTCAATTACATCTTTGAAATGTTTAACGCCCAGATATACTGCGAGCAACTCTCTGTCATACGTTGAGTATCGTCGTTCTCGGTCGCTGAATTTAACCGAAAAATAACCTAACGGCCTCCAACTGTCTCTACATTGCTGTTGCAACACGGCTCCAGCGGCCAGGTCGGACGCGTCAACCATCAGTGATAGCTGAGCGTTTGAGTCGTAGTAATCCAGAACTGTTGCCTCTGTTAATGATCGTTTACATTCATCGAAAGCATATTCAGCTTCGGGGGTCCATATGATCGGCGTTTTATCATTTTTCTTGTTTGATGGTATTAGTTTTCGCAAAGGTAATTGTACTTCAGCGGCATGCGGAAGAAATCGTCGATAATAATTCACTAAGGCTAGGAAACGCCTCAACTTTTGTACAGTGTCCGGCTTAGGGTATTCGGCTATCGCTGTGACCTTTTCAGGAACTGTTGTGCAGCCATCGGTGGTGATCAGTTGTCCCACGAATCGTAATTGTTTTTTCCCTAGTTGACATTTGTCCGCATTGATCTGGAGTCCGTTTTCTCTCAGTTTTTCGAAAACTAAACGTAAGTGTTTTTGGTGTTCCTCCTCGGATACTGACGTGATAAGTAAATCGTCTATGTACGGCATTACAAACGGCATGTCGAAGAAAATGTTATTAATGAATCTTTGGAATGTTTGACCTGAATTTTTTAGTCCTGGTGGCATTACGAGAAATTCATACAACCCCAGTGGCGTAATGATTGCGGTTTTTTCAACATCGTTCTCGTGCATAGGAATTTGATAGTACGCGCGTTCAAGATCAATCACAGAGAACACAGTCTTATTTCGTAGCGTCTGACAAATATCGTAAACATGTGGCAGTGGGTACCGATCTGCAATAGTAGAGTCGTTAAGGTTCTTGTAATCGCCTACGAGCCTGTATTTTATATCACCGTTTTGAAGCGTCTTAGTGGCCAGGTGCACTGGACTTGAATAAGGGCTTTTCGAAGGTTTGATGTATCCGAGTTCTAAGAATAACTTTAACTCCTTGCGAAGCGCTTCTAGTTTATGTGGTGGAAGTCTGCGAAATTTGGAGTGACATGGAGGGCCTTCGACCGTGATAGTATGCTTGACGTTGTGTTTGACATTTTGATCTGGGAGTCGTGGTCTAGTCACGTCGGAATATTCGCTCAATAGACCGCCATAGTCATTACTATCGGAAAAGACTTTGAGTCCGTATAGCCCTTCTGTGATGGAATTGATTTGCCCGCGTGCTTTTATATTTGTCATTTTATCGACTAGACACTCACCTCGCAAATCCACCATCAGGCCGTAGTGTTTTAGGAAATCTGCCCCTAGTATTGGAGACGTTACATCAGCTAGTACGAACCGCCATGGGAAATTTCTGCGAAGACCAAAAGTTGGTTTGCAAACTTCAATACCATAAGTTGCGATGCGGGTGCCGTTGGCGGCATACAAATTCATTCCTGGGGTTGGTTTTAGTTTCTGGAGTGATGAACATGGCAGAACTGACAGATCCGCGCCGGTATCAATCAGAAATTTGTAGTTAGTTGTAAGATCGTGGATTATTAGACGGGATTGACTGACTACGCCGCATTCGCCCGTCGCCGATTGCAGCTGATCTAGTTTTTTGATTTGAACTGACAAGGCTCTCGGCAGTTCTTTGCATTTGCTCCGAACTTTCTGTGGTAGTAACAATACGGGTGATATTCTCGAGAGCCGCTCCGAAAGCTTTGCTCTCTGTTGAAACTTCTGTTGCGAGATCTGCTGCGTTCTTGACGGAATGCGGCCAGCTTGTTTGAAATTTCGGAGATTCGTGTTCGTAATTCCGCCAAGCCTATCTCGTTAGTGCTGTCTGGCGAAGCTGTTACGGACGATGCAACACGGTTCCTGGTGATGTCTGCAAGCTTGTCGGCTTGTTCGGCTAGCTGTGATAGTTGGAGTGTAGTTTCTGATACTTTAAGAACGGCTTGGGTGGTTTCGGGTAACTGCTGCATCCACAGAGATTTGATAATTTTTTCGTCAGTGATAACGTCTCTGGCAAGATCCCTCATCTCACGTAGAAGCTGAGAAGGCTTGCGATCTCCTAGTTCACATCCTCGTAATAGCTGCTGCATACGGTTCTGTTCACTCGTACTGTACTCTTGGATAATTCTTTCCTTAATTTTAGTGTATTTATCGTCGGCAGGTGGGTCTCGAATAATGTCTGAGCAGCACGCGAGGATTTCCGAATCGATACCTGCTAGGACGTGGTAATATCGAGTATCCTCTCTAATAATTCCGGCTAGTGTAAATTGCGCTTCAATTTGGGCGAACCAGAGGATGGGGTCGCGCTTCCAGAAAGGCCCCACTTTGATGCCGATTTTATTCACAGCCATTGGACCGTCGGGTACGTTGTTCGTAGCAGCTGCGTTATTCGTAGTGATTGCTTGTGTTCCCAACAATTCTTGCAAACGGGCAATCTCTTCTTCCAGACGTTGCTCATTCGACATCTTTGGGTGCTACCGATGGGCGCCTCGGCGAAGTTTTTTATGTGTGGCAGTCCGGATGATGACGTAATGGAACGATAAGAAAAAATATTGACACACAGCCGGTTGCGCCCAAGTGTGATTATTTGTGTGTTTCCTTACTTTTGGAAAATAGTCGAAATCGTCAATCACGTCGGGGTCACCAATGAGGTGCACGAAACCAAATAGCGAAAGATTATCGGAATGAAACTCAGTATAGCTTTTATTGCGTGAATAAATGTAACGCGGAATACAAAACGGGGGGGAAATGGACGCGTCCCAACAAGAATGAAATTAGTTCACAGATCTGTCACTGAAGGCGTTGCTGAAATAAAGTGTGGCCAGTTTGGCTGCGATGTGAAGCACACCGCAAGTCCTTGATATTGTTGAAGATGAAAGATATCTATTTTTGATTTTCCTGTTGCAATGAGCCCTTAACCACTCCTCTGCTGTGGTGTCTTGCCGATTTAATCAAGTGTCCGCTATAAGAGTTTGATATTGACATCGATATTGTTCTGAAATTTATTTTGTCGTCTAAATAACGAAAATTCTCTGTTATTTCTCTGAACAAAATGAAATAAAACTTAATAAGACAAAATGGTTATTATGTTGTAGTCTAAACATTATTATTTAAATGTGCGTATTCGGATATGCAGAAAAATGGAAATAGTAGGAAAAAAATTAATTTGAATTTTTTTTATATTTTCTTTATAAGCTCTTCTATGCTATTATTCAGCCGGTCTATTTTTTCCATTTTCTCACTGTGTCGTTTTTTTCTTTCTTCCTCTCTAGCTTCTTTTTTTACATTCCGCTTTATATGCCTCCAAAAGCTGAGTTGGAACATCTCCTTTTCTGGTTTTCTTCAATGGAGTCGACGTACTGCGTACTGTTTTATCTGAGGGATCGGTCTCACTTATGGATGTGTCCGTCTCTGACTGGCGTTTGCGCCGAATGATCCGAGGAGTCATGATGATTTCGGGCTCCACCGAGTCATCTACTGCCGCTATTTGTCGCATTTCCTTATCATACGGCGTTACAACAATGGAAGAGCCAGATGTACGATTGTTTTTTATGATTTCCTTCGACTTTTTCGCAACAGTCTTGTAACGGTTTTCAATCTGTACCGGCCAAAAAAACACACCAAGCTCGTTTTTTATTTGTTGAGAGATGTTCATTTGTCGTTTCGTTTTGAACTTTTTCAGAGGACCAACGCTCTCCATGTTCTGAATATATAGATTCAGAAGAAGACGCGTTTGTTCCTCTGTCCAGGTTACGACCGTTTTCGACGTGCCGGATGGTCCAGGGATACCAAGCTCTGCACTTTCTGTAACTGTGGTTTGAAATCCATAGTGATCAGCAACGTCAGTGTATTTAGCTTGCACCACTGCATTACCTTAAATGTAAATACAAAATAAAATAAATTTCCGTTTCCCCATATCAGCGACATAAACATGAAATTAAACAACGATCATAATGCTTCAAATATCCTGCACGCAGGATTGCACTAACTTATCGAAGTAAAATGGATTCGATTGTTCCGAACGTAAAGTTTTTCTTTATTTTTATTGACTTTCCTGTACTCGTGCGCAAAATCCTAACTCGTATACTCGCGCACGGAGTCAAAGACCGAAAATTTGAACTTCTCTGCAATATTACTATTGTGTAATTTTTATGCTTTATTAGTATTTTCTTGAAGAAGAGGGTATAATTGAATGAAAAAATATGTTTTGACGTAGGACTACGTCTTTCATTTCTATACCGGGGTGTAAAATCAATGTTTCGAAACCGAAAGCGTTACGCCGGAGACCGAGATTTTGAGCGTTAATAGCTCCTGAACAACTGAACGAAATGGTATGATAAACACTTCATTCGAAAGATAAAATGTCTACGCGTTATATACTTGTTACTTTTTGATCCAAAAACTTGTTTCAATAGCCTTAAAATTGTTCTCGAAACAGGCTATTGAAATCACCAATCGGTATATAAGCGAGCGCCGCTCGGAAATCCACTCAGTTCTAATTGAACAGCGATTGGAGCATGTTGTCGCTGTTGTGGTGAAGCTCTTCGTTTATCATGAAAGCGCGGATGAACGGTGTCACCAAGAGCCTGTGCACCTTAGGCCAGAAGGGAATCTATCAGGAGGAGAGTGATGCCACAAACGGTTCCCCAGGAAGAGATTGGAGCAGCCGCCACACACACAAACGCGCGCGGACCCCTCGTTTGGATGCCATTCAGCATCGAGAAAATTCCGGAAAGATTCAATCGTTGCTGAAAAATAATCTGCTAGTTCCCCTGGGAACTGAAAAATACATTCATGCGAAAGAGCTCATTTTAATGTTTTCTATCCATGTAACACTGCGACCAAATATTGTTCAATTAAGTGCTATTAACAGGTGGTTATTGAGTTAACATTAACCACTGGTAGGCTTCGAGTATCGAGGAAAATCTGGAAAAATCTATTCGTTGTTGAAAAATAATCTACCAGTTTCCCTGGGAATTGAAAAATACATTCATGTGAAAGAGTTTATTTTAATGTTTTCTATCCATGTAACACTGCGATCAAATGTTTTTCAATCAAGTTCTATTAACAGGTGGTTATCGAGTTTGCGTTAACCACTGGTGGGCTTCGAGTATCGAGGAAAATCTGGAAAAATCTAATCGTTGCTGAAAATAATCTGCCAATTCCTTGGCAATTGAAAAATACATTCATGCGAAAGAGTTTATTTTAATGTTTTCTATCCACATAGTACTGATGCGATTTTTCAATCAAGTGCAATTAATTAGCAGGAAAGCTTCTGAAGATTATTCTCCCCCATCGGTAGAATATTTTCGTATCGAATACAGTTTACGCGCGCAATGGAAAATGTTTCGCATCACGAAAATCATATAATTTTCAATCAATTATTGCTCAGCCGCCGAAAGTTTCAAACTCAGAGTTCATTCGCCTCTAGTTTGCCTTCCAAATTGCCATCGTAAACCACACCTTCTTTCGATTCAATCACGGACAAAAAGCATACTTAAGCGATATTCTGGTGGTGATCGCATTCATTTTTCGTGAGGACATTGACAAGACAACATCGTTACTGAACGAGCTGACCGAACTGAACGGGCTGGATAAGCTGGACGGCGAGGGATCGAGGGATTTATTATATCGCCTGACCTGACCTGAAACGCATTCAGTTTGTTTGGGACTGTGACGGAGCGTAGAAAAGCCGATCCATCAGAAAGAGAAGACGACCGAGAGAATACCAGCATCGAAAATTGGTTCTGCTTAAGACATCGGAGCAACCGCCATACAACACATACACGCGCGCAACTCTTTACGTTTGCTGGTTATCGAGAAGAATCTGGAAAGAAGTGATCGTTGCTGCAAAATAATCTGCCAGTTCCCCTTGGAACTGCAAATTACATTCAAGCGAAAGAGTTTATTTTAACGTTTTCTATCCATATAATACTGCGACCAAATACAATTGGTTTTGTGATTTTTCAATCAAGTGCAATTAAGAGGTGGTTATCGAGTTAGCATTAACCACTGGTGGTGGACTTCGAGAAAAATCCGGAAAAATATCGCTACTGCTAAATAATCCGCCAGTTCCCCTTGGCATTGAAAATAACATGCAAGCTAAAGAGTTTATTTTAATGTTTTCTAACCATATAACACTGCGACCAAATACATTTGGTTCTGTGATTTTTCAATCAAGTGTAATTAGCAGGAAAGCTTCTGAAGATTATTCCTCCCCATCAGTAGGATATTTTCGTGTCCAATATTAGATGCATAAAACCTTGTACCTCCAACGTAACTTCAAACAAATGATCACTAAATCAACGATAGTCCTACGTCACCATTGCGGTTATACCATAGATATAATCCACTTCCTGTTTTTTTAATGTTTTCTAACATATAACGCAGCGACCAAATACTTTTGGTTTTGTGATTTTTCAATCAAATGCAATCAGCAGGAAAGCTTCTGAATATTATTCTTCCCCATCAGTAGGATATGTTCGTTTCCAATATTGGATGCGCGCGCAACGGAAAATGTTTCACATCGCGAAAAACATAATTCTCAATCGATTATTGCTCAGTCGCCGAAAGTTTCAAACTCAGAGAGTTCATTCGCCTCTAGTTTGCCTTCCAAATTGCCATCGTAAACCACACCTTCTTTCGATTCAGTCACGGACAAAAAGAATACTTAAGCGATATTCTGGTGGTGAAACGCACCATTCTTTGTGTGGACACCGACTGGACAACATCGTTGCTGGACGAGCTGGACGGCGAGGGATCGAGTGCCTTTCACAAGGCAATGAGGGTGGAGGTGTAATGCAGGAGTTAGAGTAGAGTTCCAAGGGCCTTTCTCAAGGCTAGAGACGAATGAACTGAAAAGTTTAAAGTCTCTATAATACAAAACCATTCTATCCATGAAACGCATTCATTTTTCGTGAGGACATCGACAAGACAACATCGTTACTGAACGAGTTGAACGAGCTGGGACGAGCTGGATGGCCTGACCTAACCTGAAACGCATTCAGTTTGTTTGGGACTGTGACGGAGCGCAGAAAAGTCGATCCATCAGAAGAAGAGAAGACGACCGAGACCGAGAATACCAGCATCGAAAACTGGTTCCGCTTGAGACATCGGAGCAACCGCCACACACACACACACACACACATACACGCGCGCAACTCTTTACGTTTGCTGGTTATCGAGAAGAATCCGGAAAGAACTGATCGTTGCTGCAAAATAATCTGCCAGTTCCCCTTGGAATTGAAAATTACATTCAAGCGAAAGAGTTTATTTTAACGTTTTCTGTTCATATAATACTGCGACCAAATACATTTGGATTTGTGATTTTTCAATCGAGTGCAATTAACAGGTGGTTATCGAGTTAGCATTAACCACTGGTGGTGGACTACGAGAAAAATCCGGAAAAATATCGCTGCTGCTAAATAATCCGCCAGTTCCCCTTGGCATTGAAAATAACATGCAAGCTAAAGAGTTTATTTTAATGTTTTCTAACCATATAACACTGCGACCAAATACATTTGGTTCTGTGATTTTTCAATCAAGTGTAATTAGCAGGAAAGCTTCTGAACCAACTCCTCCAATTATTCCTCCCCATCAGTAGGATATTTTCGTGTCCAATATTGGATGCATAAAACCTTGTACCTCCAACGTAACTTCAAACAAATGATCACTAAATCAACGATAGTCCTACGTCACCATTGCGGTTATACCATAGATATAACCCACTTCCTGTTTTTATTTATGAAAATTGAAATAAATCGTTTCATATATCAAGTCATTTTCAACACAACTCCCCATCAGTAGGATATTTTCGTGTCCAATATTGGATGCATAAAACCTTGTACCTCCAAAGTAACTTCAAACAAATGATCACTAAATCAACGATAGTCCTACGTCACCATTGCGGTTATACCATAGATATAACCCACTTCCTGTTTTTATTTATGAAAATTGAAATAAATCGTTTCATATATCAAGTCATTTTCAACACAACTGCTACCATATACAATTTTACACTTACACTCGTGCAAAAATTTTCACAATACGCGATCGGTCATTGATATGAAGTATCAGGAAGCAACCAACCTTTGAAATTAAAGTTTTATTTGTTTCATGACATATATTATTTTTTCATGACATATATTATTTTTTGCAATATAGAAAATTGTTACGGAGTGTCGAAATCGATTGACGCAGAAATTTAATCAATCCATCATGAAATGACTGAGCAATAAGCGTTTGAAATCAGACAATTTTCACGATATGATTTTTGATTTTCAATTTGTACCCCAATATGTTCCCTAAAGACGTAATCCTACGTCAAAAAAAATATTATAAATTTAAAAAAATTAAATTGAAAAGGACAATAGATTACAAATGTTTTTTCAAATATCTTGAGAATGACAGCATTTAGGTGGAGATTGATAAAGAGCTTTTTTATTTTAAATCGCATCAGGGTTCATAATTTGTAGCTCTAGCTACAAATTGATTGTTTACATACAAAAATTCGAAGTTTCGAAAATTCATGAAAAATTGTTGTTCTACAAAGTTTTTCAAAAATAGTTTTTCCATCTTGGACTCATTTTCTAAATTTTCCACATGACTTGTATTTTATATGAAAAAATTAAAAAAATTAAAAAAAATATATTTTAGATACTTCTATCATGAACGGAGCTTTCTTTTGTTCACATTCAATATAATGTGCACTGACTACCCATGTTTATAATAGTTTTGTATAATTTGTCACTATAATAATCGTATTTGTTCCTGTTTATTCCTCTTTCTAACACGTTCTGTTCTTTAACATCAAATGTTTTGTTACATTTCTCCAAACTGACACAGTTTGCATAGTTATTTTGTTCGTTTGAATGACGGGATAAAATTATCTCTTTTTCTATTATTATTGTTTTGTTCTGCGATTGTATGTGTATCGTAAGCTTTACGCCCACGTTTGTTACTTACTTCTGTTTCTGGTTGTTTTAATGTACGATTCTGTATTTCCTCGTAGCGACCACGTTCGCTTTTAACAGTAGATCAAAGGAGATGAATGAATGATTGGTTGTTCCTGGGAAATCATTTTTATAATCTTAAACTACAGCTTGCGACCACCTTGAGCTTCGAAACAATGTTTTTCTCTGATATTGATTCGTTATAACAGATTGAGTTTTGTGTTTGTGTAATGAAGGTAAATGTAAAGTTTGCTTAGATGATAATCTAGTTTCATTCACCTGTTGGTGATATCACGAATTAACACTACATGATGGTTTTCGAATGTAGGAGACGTTAAGGCTCAATGGGATTGGTTTATAGGTTTTCAAGGTAATAGACAACGATCAGTTTTATGAGGACACTGTGTCATTGTTTCTTTTCTATGTGTTTTGAGAGAAATTTATGGAAACATTTTAAACAGTTTTATTTTGTCTACGATACATTTCACCATCCACTATATAGACTGTTGAACTATTCTTTCGCACGTGGATAAATATGCATCTTACTTCACGGGATTTTCGACTCTACATTCGAGAACTAGAAACCTTTCCAGCATTAGAAATGTTACTCTCGTTAAAATTTTGTTAGAATTAAAATTTTGATTTCTCACGTACCAAAAAATTTGTCATCACATGGTCGGAACCCATACTCTGTTTCGTCACATTTCCTCTAATTAATACAACAATATTTACAATTTGAGAAAAAAAGAACGGAGATAAAATGGGAACGTTTCAATACTCTACAGAACTAGACTAATGAACAGAAAAATATGCTAAAACGAAAAAGAGGATAGAGAAATTTAATGAACTTAAAATGGAGATATTCACAACTTAGCATTATCTATATTATCACCTCTCGTTCATCGCACTCAAGCGAAAAATTCTACCTAAAAATCGAAGAAGTAGTAACTTGTCACAAACTAATAAAATTTGCCGCGAATTTCGAATAAAAATCATACCTCACTACCGATCCACACTGGGGATTCTGATTTGTAGTAGATTTTCTCTCGCAGTTGTACTACTTAGCAGTCATTCCCGCTGGCTACCGTGAATTGGCTGAAAACATTGAACTGTCTCATTAGTTAAGAAATGAAACCTTCAGAGCGCCCAATTCACACTTAACCATTTTTGCTAAGCGTTGTGTTCATTGATGAATAAAAACAATTGTGACTAAAACCCATCACTCTAATCCGTTTTGAATTGCTCGCTCAAATCGGTAGCTGATGGTTTTGTAGAAACAAACATAATCAATACGGTGATCTAAGCATTCCCAGGGAATGTGAGAAACAATAACGTGAAAACCTTCGAAAAAGCCCGGACAGCACTTTTACTGAACATATACTTGTTTCAAAAAAAATCTCTTTAGAGTACATGCTCAACATTTCTTTTTTATCGTTTTGTATCTGAATCCAAGAGATAGAAGCTACAAATAAGGATGCCAACAATATACATATGCGCCTAGCCTACTCTGCTACTGATAAAAGCCGGAAACAGGCCTGCCCGTTTGCCGCCTAGTGGGAATCGATGAACTCGTACAGACACTTGGGCACCTGCTTGTGATACTCAATGGAGTGGCGCTGGATAACGCGCGCGGCTAAGCAGGACAGGCGGGTGTGGCGGATCGGGTTGACGAGCTCGTGCAGGCGTTGGTTCTGCAGCAGCGTCTCGAACGTGTCACCGTCCAGGTTCTTGGTGTCCTGCAGAAAAAGCGCATCGATAAGTTTATATACCAACTGTCTGCCACTTGTCTTTCGAATGACAAAGCTCTGTATTCTGCTATCGAGCAGTTCTGCAGTAATTCTCAATTACACTTATAAAAGATTTTTATTACATGAGTGAGTAAGTTGATAGTTCTGTTTGAAAGTTACTGTTTCGATTTCCCATTCATTCGATACTCTAAGCAAAGGGATATAGAACATACTGCTTACGGTGCCTAAGTTTACTAACACGTAGCGACTCTATGGAAACTTCTAAACGTATCAGGGCCATCGTTTCTTATCGTAGTGGAATATATTTTTGTTTGAAAGGGAATGTTTATGAGCTTATATGTTTGCATTAGTTACCTTTATTATCATATGTTATACTGTCAGTCACCGGTGACTGACACAACTTGAGCGAAAACTTGGTATCAGTCACCGGTGACTGAAGTGGCAGTCAACGTGTTAATCATGACATTTGTGTTTTAAGTAACAAGTTCCAATATATGAAAATTCAAAAATTGTGCGTGACCCAATCAATCACGTGTTCTAGGGTTGAATGAGGTCCTCTTCGCTTTCTGTTTTCTATTTGGCCAAACGGTCGCTAACACGTTGAGTCCCGCGTCGGTCTCTGGGGACTGACCTTGAATTTTCCGTCTTTTTGCGCCGGTCTCATCGGACCGGCAGTGGACTTCTCGTTTGGAGAGTGTCAGCACTTCTGTCGTAGCAACAAAGTTGAAAAATGTTTTCCAGAAAAGACCATTATCGATTCGCAGGGACCGACGTGAGTCAGTGGAAAAGTTCATTGAGGGTCCCCTAGTTCGGTCGGGACTCGACGTGCTAAATGACTATCTTGAAGCTTGAAACATGTACCAACTAGGGTTACCAGAGATATTTCAGTTTGAATGAAAAATTACCCCTTCGTCTTTGATGATGAATAATTCAATAAACAACCATCGCAACGCAAATCGAAAGACAGTTTTCAAAACTCCAATAAATTCTGCACAAGGACAATTTGTTTAGTCGTTTTCATGCGGTTTTATTTAGCTTGCCTTGTAAAATGTTCTTATGTTTGTAACATATTTGTCTATAGCGCTGTACCAAATTAATAGAAATTTGACCCCCTTCCTGTTGACCGATTGATCTGAAATTTGGAACACACCTTTATCCCTGCAGTCATTATAAAACTGCGTATTTCATGATCTTAAAAATCCAAAATGGCGGATTACATATTTTCTTAGAACCCCATCAATATGGGTATTAAATGAAAGGACTTGATTAGTACAATACAGTTATACATGAGGAATGCAAATGCAAAATGGCCAACACCACAAAATGGTGATATATATATTTTTTTCCAAAACCTCATCAATATGAGTATCAGATGAGAGGACTTGACTAGTAGAACACAGTTATACATGAGGAATGCAAATCCAAAATGGCGATATATATTTTCATTCTCGAAACCCTCATCGATATGGGTATCAAATGAAAGTCCAGTTGAACACAGTTATTCATGAAAAATGCAAAACCAAAATGACGGATTATATATTTTATCAAAACCCCATCAATATTGTTATCATAGTTGTATATGAGGAATGCATATCCAAAATGGCCACCACCACAAAATGGCGATATATATGGTTGAGGAAAAAGTTATCCATTATTTTCTCGTAGCTGGCTTCAGTGATCAATATCTCGCGTAATATCGATTATACAATTTCAAGTTCAGGCTCGTTGTTAAGGTGACATTTCACACTAAAAAAATCTCTTGCTGTTATTTGTTTGTTCCATTCAGTTGTAAGTTACAGGGTGTTAACAATGGAGGTCAACAAAGAGAAAATTCGGTACATTTTACACTTTTTTTTATTAAGGCAAAAATGCAAGCTAGACCGATGAAATTGTGAATGGTTTTTATGGAGCCGATACTGCAACAGTAAAATTTGTGCAATTTAATTTATTTAAAAAAAATAATTTTTTTTAAATTTTGTTTTCAAATTTTATTTTGATTTTTTTTAAAGTGCACTCAAGTAAAATTCAGATCTGTACTGTCAACAAATGGACTGTTTGAGGCTAGCGATTAACCAGAAACGTCCTGAATTGGCCAACAAAAGAGGTGTTGTGTTCCATCAGGACAACGCAAGGCCACACAATTCCGAGAGCTTGATTGGGATGTTTTAATGTATTCACCATATAGTCCGGACCTGGGGTGGCATTGCGCATTTCGAAACGAGTAACTCGTTTTCTATACCAAGATTTCTATGATAGTGACATTATGAAGCTACATTTAGAAAGGCAACAAATTTTCCAATAAAACGGTGCATATTTGACCCAAATCAGACAATCCGAAGCATATAAAAATAGTTTTGAATTTCACCCAAAAATAACGGATTAGTTTTTCCCCAACCTAATATATATTTATTTTCGAAACCCCCATCAATATGAGTATCAAATGGAGGGGCTTGACCAGTAGATCACAGATATTTATGTAAATTTCAAATCAAAGATGGCCGCAGTAACAAAATAGCCAATTGCTTTTCCAAACCGTTTCATTCAACTTGACCTGTTTGTATGTATGTTTGTATGTCTGTAGGGTTGTCCCACTTTAATAAAAATTTGACCTCGTTCCTTTTGTCTGATTGATCTAAAATTTGGAACACACCTTTATCTCTGCTGTCATTTGAATACTGCGTATTCCATTATCTTGAAAAATTCAATTTGACCGTCGCTATAAAATGGCTGATTTCATATCAGTTTAAAAAACATTAATTGGGATATGTGTATCAAACGATTGGACTTGACTTGGAGAACAAACTACATTATGAACAACAGAAATTCTCCGGCACAAAATAGTCAACTATGTATTTTTGTGCAATCTCATCATCATTGGTATCAAATGAAAAAATAGAATAAAGTATTAGGCTGTCAAAAAAGTCCTGCGGTATTTCCGCGAGGTGTCGTTGTAAGCGCGTAGTTCTATAGCTTGTTGGAAAAGTATTCTTGCGCGCTATAATATAGTCCTTGACAGTGTTTTGTTTGGTTAAGTCGTTCGTGAGTTATAGTGTCGCAAATATGGAGCAAAATAAAGAGAAAATCCGACATATTTTACAATACTACTATGACAAAGGCAAAAATGCATCTCAAGCTGCCAATAAAATTTGTGCAGTTTATCGACCCGATACAGTTTCCATTTCCACCGCACAACGATGGTTTCAACGTTTTCGTTCTGGAGCAGAGGTCGTCAAAGATGCGCCACGCTCCGGAAGGCCTGTCGTCGAAAATTGCGACAAAATCGCTGAATTAGCCGAGAATCAAACCGTTATTAACCATTTGAAGAAGCTTGGATTCACAAAGAAGCTCGATGTATGGGTGCCACACACGTTGACGCAAAAAAACATCTTTGACCGTATCGACGCATGTGAATCGCTGCTGAATCGCAACAAAATCGACCCGTTTCTGAAGCGGATGGTGACTAGCGATGAAAAGTGGGTCACTTACGACAACGTGAAGCGCAAACGGTCGTGGTCGAAGCCCGCTGAAGCGGCTCAGACGATGACCAAGCCCTCATTAACGGCCAGGAAGGTTCTGCTGTGTGTTTGGTGGGATTGTCAAGGAATAATCTATTATGAGCTGCTTCCCTATGGCCAAACGCTCAATTCGGACCTGTACTGCCAACAACTGGACCGCTTGAAGGTAGCACTCATGAAGAAGAGGCCATCTTTGATAAACAGAGGCCGCATTGTCTTCCATCAGGACAACGCCAGGCCTTCTTTGGTGACGCGCCAGAAGCTCCGGGAGCTCGGATGGGGGGTTCATCCGAGTTCTTTTGCATCCGCCGTAAAGTCCGGACCTTGCACCAAGTGACTACCAGCTGTTTTTGTCCATGGTGAACGAGCTAGGTAGTCAGAAGTTAGCCACAAAAGAGGCCTGTGAAAATTGGCTATCCGAGTTTTTTGCCAATAAGGAAGCGAGCTTCTATAACAGGGGTATTATGAAGTTGGTATCTCGTTGGGAACAAGTCATCGAACAAAACGGCGCATATTTGACTTAAAACAGATGATTGTAACTAATTTTATGAACAAATGAAAATTTAAAAAAAATACCGCAGGACTTTTTTGACAGCCTAATATATTATGAAAATATTCCGAAGAAATTCTATCGACAAAGGACGTTTTTCTGGCTTGCACTGGTTAAGGTAAAACACCGTCTAGGGTGTGATGGGAAGAGCAAATGGCCATCGCCAGTCTCCAAAAAGACGACATAAACCCGGAAACAGCGACTTGACGCCGCTATAAGCGTCTTTGCCCAGTCCAGGTGGTACTCTGGACGTAAAATAAGCAGAATCACGATGGTCCTCCTGCAAGATAGTGTGGTTGGTTGCAGGCCTTGCAAGCCGCATCACAAAAACAATGAGTGGTGCAATGAGCACTAAATTATACACAAGACATTGTGAATCAGGCCATGTTATAAAAACGTTAAGCCAAAATAAATAAATAGTCATTTCCGTGTGCCGCTCTCATTAACTATCTCTTGTTTCTAATTGAGGAATTCCTCAGAACGGTTCTCATTTTTTACTGGTGAATTGGGACATGTGAGAGGCTCTTTAGTACTGACTTCACAGTAATCTGATAAATGCCCCAAGTTGCTCTTTTGATTGTCCTTGAGGCGTTCAATTATCGGCTTCAACATTCCTGGAAAATGTGGCTTCTGCAAAGATGTCGCTAAGGAAACGTTTTTTTCCTTATACGTGCAAAGAATTTGCCATTCCATTTCATATGTTCGTCAAAAGCCACGTCTAGGGCGGTTTAATATGTGTTGAATTTGGAGAATTGCTACTTATTGTGAGTTTATTGGTGTATTTTTACATGGACATTGCAACTTAGTTTTATATGTTCAATTTTATGCTTCTACCATTCTCACCCCTACTCAGCGTAAATAAGAGATTATTTCGAAAATGTTCAAATTCCAATAGAAAAACTTTTTCGACGTTCAAAATCAGCAATGACTCATCTTGCAAGACTTGAAAGAATCATTATAACCAATATTTAACATTATAGTAGTTCTGTATAATGCTGGGCATGAGATTTTTCTGGGGTGTTATTTGATGGCAATCTATACGTCAAACTTTGATGAATTATGAAAAATAACTATTTGTACTACACTTAAGTATTATGCATTGGATGTAGTGAAAATATGTTTTCTATTAAACGACTCACAGATTTCAAAAATATTTGCAATATTTGTCAAGATATTATAAATAGTAACTTTCTCCGTTCTTGACCCAATCTCACCCCCATCGACGGTATATCTAAATATCTTGTATATCTGATATCTAAACGAACAGTCGACACGTTTTGGCGTAGGATTTCAAAATCTAGAAGTCTGATTGAAATATGATGTTTGACGAAGTTATTGGAAAATTAATGAACTATTTAGAAAAAATAACATTTTAAACGGGCTGTTAAACAATCTTACTTAAAATTTGAATTTAATATTAAAAACTATTATATCTGAAAACATTTTCAACATTTTTAAAATGTTGTTCTTGCTAACTAGTTCATTTATTTATCAAACATCATGTTTAAATCAGACTGCTGGATTTAGGGTTATGATTTTTGAAAGATAGATCCTTTAAAAAATTAGTGGTAATTTAAATTGGTTGTATGATAATGAAAACTGTGATTTTAGGTAGGTTACATTATAAGTACAGTAGAACCTCGATTTTCCGCGAGCGGATGATCCGCGACTACGAGTTTCCTCGTAAATCTATAAACCTCACCACTCACCTTTGTCTGTGAGTGGTAGACTCATGCTTTTTTTTTTAGTCATGACTTTCACATTATCTGATCACTGATGTGCACGACCTTACAGATGGATAGTTCAATATTTCCTGTATTGATAAAACATAGTTTTCATGCTAAAATATCTTTTTTCCCTGCTTGCACCTCATGTTTAGCCCTTTATTGCGTTATCCGCGATTCTCGTTATACGCGGTGATCCAGCCCGACTATTTCGCGGATAATCAGGGTTGTGTACCAAGTTTAAAAAATAATCGGAGAGGGTGGGGTCAGCGGCCGGCTGATTTGGCAAAGAATTGCTCAATATAGAAAATTATAAATTTTCAATAGCTAGATTGTTGAAATAGTGTTTAAATGAGTTAAAATGGCAGTCCACACGAATGAGGCGAGCGGCCAGGTTGAGGTTTCTGACAATCTGAACATTGAAGATGACTTCTTTGGGGGCAAATTGAAAATAACATCCTTTTCGCGGCTGTTGATAAGCTGGCTCGACCTCGACTCAAAAGTTTGCCAACTATAAAACGAACGGAGGCTGCCTTTTCCGTTAGTGCAGAGGCTAAAAAAAAGAAATAAAAAAACGGTTTCGACTGAATGGCATATGCCATGGTTGGCGTTTATGGGATCGTTGTTTGGTACCGATTTAATCAGTGAATCGATCCATAAGCCATTTAGAAAATCGATCTTTTTATAAAAATCGCCCAGTCCTATTCTGGTCCATCGACACAAAACCTAAATTCCAATAAGGTGCAAGACTTCACTTCTCATAATTTGATATTCGAGTATTTGAAAAACTACTTTTTTTCTAGAAAAACTGGTCGACGTAATATTTGAAAAAAAAAAAGTTCCAAGATTCAACAAGTCTCTCTCTTTGAAAATAAGTACTAAACAAAGATACCCACCAAATGCGCTCCGTACTCGAGCAGTGTCAGTGCTAAGCTGGACGGGCAGGGCCTCGTGAGGGCGGCTAAATGCAGAGGTGTGTTGCCGGCTTCGTCCTGTGCGTTCGGGTCCGCACCAACCTGGAGCAGTGCTTTGGCGAGGCGGGGCGATGGCAGTTGACAGGCCGGGTAGCGTCCGACGAGGGCGGCTTCCTTGTAGCAGGCAAGGTGCAGTGCGGTTCGGCCCGATTTTGCTACAATCTGGACCGAGGATCATGCCAATGGAATGAGCAAAAGCGATTGGAAATCGAATGTAATGGTAAGCAAAAATACGTACCTTTAAACTGACTAATTCGTAGAATGCGCGCAGGATCTGATGCTTCATGTTGTTACAACAAACCTCCTCCCCCTCGTCAAGCAACCGTGCTAGCAAGCAGGCCAGATGCAACGAGATAACGAGGGCACGATTCAGCGCGGTGCTGTCCCGTTCATGGTGTGGCATCTGTTCTAGCATCTTTTGGCCGAGCTGAACTTCGCGGACCGACTTTTTGAAGATGATAAGCATATCGGAGGTTTCGATGGGGGGAACGATACGGCCGCGTGTAATTGGCCGACCAGCTTCGCCAAGCATGAAGCTAAACAATTCTGCAAACGAAAGTAGCGAAGACTGCGTCATGGGGTTCAGCGGTTCCAGTATGTTCTGCTGCATGGATAGTGCGTACGTCCATAATTCTATGCACCGATCAAATCGACCTGAGTCAGCGTAGACGGCACCCCGGAAGCGAATGTAGTAACTGGTGTCCGGATGGACCGGCCCGAGTATCCGTTCGCGTATGAGCAGCGCCTGCATACGCATCTCGTCAGGGTCCATCACCAGCTCGTCCAGTGCGCTGGGCTCATTCACCTCCTGGGCGTAGTCGTAGGCGGGGACGGGTTCACGTACTGGCTTCGCCAAAACTGGTGTGTTGTGATATCTAAAATTGGCAATAAACACCTCATATATAGCAGTTACAGTGTACAACACTGATTTCTTACCTATCTTCCATGGCTCGTTTCCAGAATGAAAGGGCACCCAGCATATCACGTTTCTTGTCAACATAGGTGGCACCGAGCAGCTCTAAGGCGGCCATTCTGTCTTCACGTTTCACAAATGGCAGACTAATAAGATGTTCTACGATAGGTAAGTGGCCGGTGACGCTTGCTGCCAGAAGGGGTGTCATTCCTGGAGGAAAACATGTTTGATACGAATGTTGCGTCGGACGGAACCAAGTTGGACTCACCGTAAGAATCTACATCCATTGTGGCACCGTGCTGGAGGAGCAGCTGGAGAATTTCTAGCGAACCGGACTCGGCGCAATCGTGCAGTGCAGTGTTGCCTTTCACGCTGCGCCGATTCACGTCCGCTTTGAGCGAGAGTAGGTATTGCGCAATTTTATAGTGACCTTTGTAGCAGGCGATCATGAGGCAGGTGTGGCCGTGGCGATTTGCTACCTCGATGTCTAGAAAAATAAACATGAAATGTTTGTATCATCACTCGGTTACAATCGTTCAATTGCTTATCCAAATCAAAAACAAAATTTGACACCCTTACTGAAAAACTACGTCTTTCAGTAAGGGTATCAAAGCATAAAACAAGCAACATTTTTATGAAATAACGTGAAATATTAATAATTATTTTGTTGCGAGTAGATATTCATGATTTGCATACAATCGAATCGAAAATTTTCAAAAATTTGTTTGATATGTTGTTCATTACAATAGCATAGTAGTCTGTAAATCGTTCAAATCGATGCAAATTAGAAGCATTCCTATTTTGACATACATTTATCTATTCATTCGCACCGCGATTTCATTCACATTAAATCCTGAGTAATCCTCGATAAAATGATACATAACTTCGGTTTTCATGCCGCCAGGTGGAGAGGTCGGAATCAAATGTTCTTACGGAAGTTCCTTATATGCAAGTAGTGACTTCGGAAGAACTTTCGACAAATTTAGAGACGGAAAATTAATGCTTATATCCAGGGTTCATTGAGTCGAGGCTCTTGCTCTTGTGATAATCTGAAGATGCAATATCCAGTTAGTTTAACTCCCAGCCAGACTCCGAAATAATTTGTCGTACTTTCAAATGAAGTTTGGCGTTGCCCTGATAAAACATGACGCTCAAGGTGACCGTACACTCTTTATCTGGAGGTCAAATATATGATACTTTTTGACGGATAATGGGCCTGATCACGAACATCACTGCCACGTACGCTTCACGTCACTTACACTTCACTTAATCTTTTTGTGTCTATCATCATTGTCACGGACAGTTGCGTGTAGAAATAAACTCCGTGAAGTGAGAGTGTTCATTTCCGTTTATAAGAGACATATCGGTTGCATAATTTGGGGCGTTTAAACGTTATGTCGGTTGCATAATATTGGACGTTTGAACGTCAATAGTGAGAAGCATTTAGTACAAGTCAAAGTTAGAATCGTTTTATAAGAGCCATTTCTACAATTTTGTTGAATAATAATACCTTCTTGTACTCATAGAAAACCCGAATTTATCCACCTCACGATCAGTGTAATCTGAGCTACTCCTATATTGGATTCTGGATTTCTGTAATTTGATATACGGGACATGAAGTGTGATTTAGTTATTTAAACTGAAACTGGTCAGCAGCGTCGGTCAGAAGCATAATTTTCATATAAAATATCTGATGGGTTTCAAGGAATTTGCCAAATGCAGAAAGTGATCCAGATTTTCTTTAGACGGATATTAAAATTATGGAAAAATAACTAGAGAAGAATTTAAAAACAGTATCTTGTGAATGCTTCGCAATGATAGACTCATTTTTTCCATGTTTGAAACTTACTATCACTTTTTTAATATTCTCTCATCCAAAGAATGACTTCAGAACAATACCGTTGAAAATATCCATTGAAAAAAAGCAATGGCCTTATACGTTATAACTACCGTCCTGATTCTGGTCTTGTCCACCAATTGCGAATGTTTGAATTACAAAACCAATTCTGCAATGTTGGAAAAACTTGACAGTTATTATTTTATACTCAAAATATCAACAAATCAATATGGTCATAATAATAATGAATCGATTGATTGAGTAATTATCATTCTTTCTAATAAGAGATTAGAAAGATTAATGAGAGATTATTGTCATTTTATGGTGTTGCAACTCTTTGTTAGGCTAATCTTAAGAATAGAAACAAAAAAATTCTATTCATTCAAGACAATCGGAAGTAGACATCTCGCCATGCTTCAATGGGCATACGGGAGCTACATTTGTAGTCCTTAATTACATGCCATAGCGCATTTACTGAATACAAATAAACAAATTTATGTCCTTTGGATACGTCAGAATTTCGTTCCAAAAATGCCACCAGACGGATAAATCGCTGTTTGTTTGTCTTTTCTTTCCTAAAAAGCAAGACGAGATTCAAAATGTTAGTAAAAAAGCTAAATAAATACGAAATTAAACATACTCCATTCCGCGTGACTAGCTTTCACCACCTAAAACACAAGTGACAAATATACTTGATTTTCTCCGTGACATGACAGTATCGTGGTATCCATAATGACACCGAGTTCATCAAAGTTGTCACGACGGATGAACCCTTCCGGATTCTACGCACGCGGTGGCATCCGTAATAACGTTGTATACAATTCACTTCGTTTTCACCGTGAGGTGACGTTTGTGATCAGGCCCAATGTTTGGTTTGAAATATGTACAAACACTGTTCTGTTTGCCACTCTTCAATTATCAACAGTGGCAATCAATGTGAAACATCGATTTTGACTGAAATATTCAAGGTAATCCAACCATGTACCGACAGGTTCGAAGAACAGATTGGAAGAATATGTTAGGAATCCAGTAACTGAGTATTTGCTTGTTGTGTTTTATGTCGAATATATTTGATCAGTACACGTTGATAAAATTTTATCTGTCAAAAAGCATCAAATATTTAGCTTCGGTCAAACACCGTCGATGGGGGTGAAAATGGATCAAAAAAGGTAGTTTTAAAACTATTCGTAGAAAAACTATCGTAAATTAGAGTAAAACTCAATTCTCATTACGTAGAAATGTTCTCTAATGATGCACACTCGTAAGTGTTTAAGGAATTGTTGAATAATATTATTGTTTCATTGAATTACGATTAACTGAAAGTTGACCCAATCTCACCCCTTAGAGGGGGTGACAATGGGTCAAAGTAGTGAATATTACTTTTTATTAAGAATTATGTTTAGAAATCAATTTCTCAATAATTTAAAGGTAATTTAACAACATGTAAGTGCCCTGAATGATTATTTGAATTACGGAAATAGTGTCAATCCCCCATCAAGTGCGATGGAAATGTTTATATACAGTCATTCCATGTCAAACCAATATAGTGGTTCTCAGATTTTCGTGAAAAGTAGTTTAGTAGTTTAGGTAGTTTTGTTCTTTATCGCAAAACATTAGATCCGTATTTTTATCATTTCCATTTTAGGGTTGCTCAAAAAATCAAATTTCCCCATTTTTTCCAAAAATGACTTTTTTTAAATTCATAACTTTTGAACTACTGTACCGATTCGGATGATCTACATATCAAATTAAATAGGTGACCTTTTTCATTTGAGGGTGGTCCGAAAGATATTTTGGATTTTGGTCTTGTAATTATTGATTGTATTTTTTTATAGTTTATATTGTCTCGGGACCAAGGGCGCTATATTTTTTTAAATTTTTTCTTGAAAGCTAAGATTTTTCTAGATAGCATATCCAAAGTTCAGAGAAGCGTTATTATCGATATGCTAATTTGAATCCACATGAAATACCTCGTATGCATAAAAATTGAATTATAGTTGCATAGATGTAGTCCAGTCGTACAGGAATATTGAACGAAAACTGAAAACATGTTAACTTTGAAAAATCACTTAAAAACGAAAATACACCTCTCTGATATTCGGATATGTTATGTAAAAAAACCTCAGCTTTGAAGTAAAAAAAATTAAAAAATATGGTGACCTTAGTTCCGAAACCATGTGAGCTATGAAAAACAATTACAATCAATAATTACTAAAACAAAATCTGGTTTTTTTCAAGTGTAATGTTTTTCAAACGAAACTAGCTCATTGACTTTAATTTGACATATCGATTATCTAAGCCAGTCCAGTAGTTCAAAAGTTATGATTTTTTTGTAAAATGTCATTTTTGAAAAAAAGGGGGAAAAGCTGATTTTTCGGACAACCATAAAATCGAAATGGCCACCCTGATGAAAAAAAAAAAAATGGGGGTGTAATATTTTACGATGAGGAATGAAACTACCAATTTTCATGAATATCTTCATGACTTTAAAGAATCTGGCAAGACTTTATATAATCATTCTATCCAATATTTATAATTTTAGTAGCCGTGTATAATGCTGGGCATGAGATTTTTTTCTGAGGTGTTATTTGATGGCTATTTACACATCAAACTTTGATGAATTATGAAATAATAACTATTTGTACTACAGTTAAGTATTATGCATTGGAAGTTGTGGATATGCCTCCTATTAAACGGCTCACAGCTTTCAAAAATATTCGCAATATTTGTTAAGATATTACTAATAGTAACTTTCTCCATTTTTGACCCAATTTCACCCCCATCGACGGTACCAAAATTATTGTAAATGATCCATGCTAATCTGATGGATTCTTTCTTTTGCGTCAACTTCAAACTTTAATAAATGTCGACACTGTACCTTCGATAACACGAATCGTTTCGGAATAGATAGAATTAACGAATGAAAGAACAAGCATTATACAAGGATGAGCCGGAGAGCTTTTTTATGTAGGCTGTTATGACAGTTCTCATTTCCAACCAGGAAATATGGTAGGGTTCCCAGTAGGATTGGGCGATCTCTTGGAAAAGATCGATTTTCAAAACGGGATAGGGATCGATTAACTGATTAAATCGGTAGCAAAGAATCGATCTTTTGAAAATCGAATGTCATTTATTCACTTGTTCTATATAAGTGTTGTCTTTTATTCAAACATAGAATAAACATTTCACATTTCTATTCAAATATCAAATGCATTTTATTTTGATTCTCAGCATAAAGGTCACAAAAAAGCTTGGAAGCTTAACAAATTTGTATTTTCCAGGGCATTAATCTTGTACCGTCACGGAATTATTTATTTAAATAAATTAATTGAAAATTATAATTAGAAATTCAACAACTGGTATTCATCTTGACAGCGCTGACAATAATCCCATGCAATACAACTGCGCCATACGTCTAGTATTTGGTAGTCTTGAATTTGGAAATCTTGGTAGTTGTCTTAATTCTAGAAAAGAACGCTGGGCGGTGACATCAGCCCAATTTCGTTACAATTTTCATTGTCATCCTTGTGAATGTGATGGTGTAAATATAACTTGTGAACTTGTTTTGTAATGACCGAATTTACAAAACTGTTTCTCCCAAATTTGCGACCACTAATTTAACAACTTTGAAAGGACTTCATGAAATTTGTTACATTTGGGTATTTTTGGTGAGATTAAATTCAATGTTCACTGAAAAACAAATTTATAAAAATTTTCCTACGACCAAAAAGATCGGAAAGATGGAACAGATCGAGAAGATCGATTTTCACGATTTTTGGGGTATAAAGAATCGATCCGAAAAATCGGAAATTGGAGACGAAAAGATCGATCTTCTGAAGATCGATCCAAGATCGCCCAATCCTAGTTCCGAGTACATTTATTACGGATAAATTTTATTGCGATATGGGAAAAGTTTAAAAATCATAAAAAATCAGGATCATTGCATAAAAATCAGGGAAAATTGAGCGTTTGTCAGGATATCAGGACACGTTCCAAAAAGTCTGGGAAATCCTGAAAAATTAGGAAGATTGGCATCTCTGCTCATATCTGTTGAGATTGGTGCTTTCGAACCATCAGGCGTTTAGCTGAAAGAAACATGGGTTGGTATGAATTGGTCGGTGTTAAGACAGACCGGACCATGTGACATTTTTATGATTTAGAGAAAAACGAGTTTAAAATTTGGAGCTATAAGGGGTTTTCATTGAGCGTACAAAACAATTTCGATAAGTTATTCCTGCTATGTGCGTGATTTTCCAAAAATGTGGAATGGAGCTTACAAAATTTTCAACCTAATGTAATCAATAACGCGAAATTTTTAATTCAGCGACTTGACTCGCTCTGAATTAACACCGACGAATTGATGTTGATTTACACAAAAGTAACTAATCCTCGGCTCAGTGCAGCAATTCCTGTTGTCACATTTCACTACTTGCAAAAGGTACTGGGATGCCCATAAGTGATGACAAACCACTCGAATTAATATCGTACTAATTCCGCTTCATCGATTTGGGAGTTTGCGGACTCAATATATTCTGCTTTGACGAAATATGATGACCAAGAATACCCTAGATCCTTTTTGGCATCCTGCGATAACAGACGGAAGAAGTTTCTGTTTGGCAGTCATGATAAAATCATGATGCGGTAGATCAACGTGACATTCGAGATGCATTTATCGGTATCTGCTCCCTGGCTGCTGTTAAGCCCTCTTTATAACACGTGCTTCATCATCTTGACTCAAAAACACACCTCATTCGGTTCCACAATTGAAACTAGCTGCTCAAGGATATAGGAGCGCGTGAATTTATTTAGGAAAAAATGGAATTTAGTTACGTAACGATCACGACTAACTAATGCCAAATGTCTTAAAATTGCATGAAAAAAATTGTCAGAAATCGTCTTTTCAGACGGAAAAACAATTTTTTTTTCAACATAACAGTAAATCTCGTCGTTCACCATCACCATCTTGGGATCGTAGGACCTCCGATGGTAGAAACTATTATTCAATTCATTTTCAACTTGACAACGTCGTTAACGGAAAAAATTGTCCGTTCGTCAGGAACTGGCCTGGGCTGACCCACAAACAAACAATGAACGGAAAATTAATGCACCTGTTATTCCATTGAGCCATCCGTCGAAATTCCTGAACGCCATGATTTCAACTTGACTTTGTCAACAAACACAGGAAGTAACTGGCATATGTCGAATAATATAAGAATTTCAACAAACAAATTAAATGTACGGATCCATAGGAGCAGAGACACCTACCGGCACCATGTGATACTAGGTATTTGACGATTTCGTAATGGCCATCGAAACAGGCCGCTCGCAGTGGCGTACTGTTGGTCTTGGTTGTACTGTTCACTTTGGCACCGTGCTGGACTAGGAGCTTAACTATGCTGGTGTGGCCGGCAGCTGAGGCGCACCATAGCGGCGGAGCGCCCTCTATCGTCTCTCCGTCAAATATCACTGAAAAAAAAAATCACATATAGAGAGTGAATTTTCACACCACGCTAGACGGCACAGACACTTACCTGATCCGGGCTGTTCTACGTCTGCGTGGCATCGCTTGATTAGATACTGCACTACGTCGAAGTGACCGTTCCGGCAGGCAATCAGCAGTGGAGTGGCGCCGCCTGTTTTCGCCGTCACCAGCATCTCAATTTCGCTCTGTGGTCGGCCGCTGATATATCTCTAAAAGTAGATAGGTTGTTTGGAGACATTAGAATATCGAAAAATGGAAGAGTTATTTCAGTCCATCCAATCTAGAACAAAAAAATTGGTTACATTGTCTTCTAGACTTCTTGCGCTTTGCCTCAACTAGATTAAGTGCAATTTATATTGGAAGTTGCAGAATAAGGGTTCAAAGTTTTCATGAATTTTAGATGCACAGGTGTGGGATCATGATATCGTGAAAATACAACAAAATAATAAACAGTTCATCATTTTAGCTTCAGGTTGAATTGAGATTGTGCATAATAAACCAAAAGTAAAAAATAACCGGTCGAACGTAGGCTTATGAGATGCAAGATTTGCATTCGAAAATGCGAATACAATGACCCATACCAGCGGCTCCCTTCCAATCGTCGTTGATAAATCATAACCAAATCGTGTTATGTTTATCAGTCTTTCTGTTTCGGGAAAAAATCCTCGGCCGCATTGTTGCAGACACACTCAACTCAAGTGACCCCATAACAGGTTTCTCATTGGAGTGGTTGCCAGTGAAATAGTAAATTTCGGGACAAATAGCAGTGCTAGTAAACCGGTCTAGATGATGATAGTCAAGGTCAATTGTGAAATTCAAAACTGATCATCGAAAGGGGCCTTCCACCGTAATTTCAAGGTTAAAGTGTTAAAATTGGAGTTCATTTTATTCGTGTATAATTGATAGAAAGAATGAACATTCGATAAATGAGACTTGATTAAGGCTGGCAATGACAATCGCTGAGTACATGTTAGGAGCGAAATATAGTGGAAACAACGGAAAACATTTTTCACAAACTTAATATGTTTCAGTTGTTCTACTCCAGTTATCACCATGCTGAAACTTTTGCACTTATATTCTGAGATCAGTCCCTAGTACAACATTCGTACGTTATTCTTTTCTTCCATAATTTATTAAATCAGAGCTCGAATAACATCGGAGCAGTGTGACTTGCATGAATCACTAAATTTAAGGAATTACATAAAAACAACTTGAAAAAAAAGTTTTGGTATATGTGAGATGTTAGGGAGTAGTCTGATACACGCGAAATGGACACTAAATACAAGGAATTAATATACGAAACATTAACATTAAGAATACTATTTTAGACTATTTCATGTCTGAGAAGAGCCTCTGAAAATGGCCACTGTTGAGGTTTATGGAATCATTCAAATATACCGTTTTGTCTCATATTCCGAACAGTCTTAAATTCCGAACACTTCATTTTTAAATATAAATTTACTAAACTTTTATGTTATAAATAATTGAATAATGAAAACACAGACATTCTTTGAGGTATAGGCTTTCATTTTGACATCATTTACAGGTATCAATACAGCCTATAATTCATAATATTAGACATTTGCAAAAATGTTGTTTCAACTATTTTGATTGCTATTTTCATGTAAAGTGCTAGAAAATGTAAGAACCTACAATAACTGGGTGAAAGAAATGATATTTTATGCAGAAATCTCCATTAAAATTAATATTGAAGTAGTGTTCGGAGTATGAATCAAATTTCTACGCGTGATTCAAATTCCGAACACTTCAAATTCAAATGTAAATTTACGGAACTTTAATGTTATAAATAATTGAATAATCAAAACCCTGAATTTTTTTTTCTTCTAGCCTTCATTTTAACATCATTTACAGGTATCGATATAGTCTATAATATATTATATTGAGCATTTGCAAAAAAAGTGACAGTAAAAACCAATGATAAAATTTTGCTACAAATTCTGTAAAAAACAAGCATCGTGAATTTTTCAGTTTTTTAGTTTTTTCAACTATTTTTTGTTGTTTTCATGTTATGTGCTAGAATTTGTACGAATCTACAATGAATGGATAAAAAAACGATAGTTTATGCAGAAATCTTCATGAAAATTAGTGTTCGGAGTATGAATCAAGTTTCTACGCATGATTCAAATTGCATACACCTCATTTTTCAATGTGAATTTACTGAACTTTAATGTTATAAGTAATTTAATAATCAAAACCTTGACATTATTGTGGTTATAAACTTCATTTTAACATCATTTATAGGTATTGATACCGATATAGCGCGCTCTTGGTCCAGAAACCATGTGAACTATGAAAAACAAATACAATCGATAATTACGGAAACAAAATCCAATTTTTTTGCGAGTATAACATTTTTCCAAAAAGCTAAAGCTAGCTAATTTGACTAAAATTATATCGATCATACGAATCGGTGCAGTAGTTCAAAAGATATGATTTAGAAAAAATGCATTTTTGCTGTTCGGAATTTGAGACAAAAGTGTTCAGAATATGAGTCATTGACAAAAATGGTGTTCGGAATTTGAGACAAAAGTGATTAAACATATTTTTGGTTTTTCACTATAAATATGTATTTGTAAATCAATTTTATTGTAGTCAAATAAAAAAGAAGGCTCTATTGTATCCAAAAATCAATTTAATTCCGCGAAAGAGTACCATTTTGATAATTGAGACACTGTTTAATGGTCATCAAAGCTTAAGTGTTCGGAATTTGAGAAAAAACGGTACATATATTACCATCTTCTTCAAAAATGGGTCGAGTTCGTTCCGTTTCAGCAGTGCATCGCAGGAGTTGATTCGGTCTAAAAGATTTTTTCGCGTCAAATCGTGTGGCACCCATGCATCCAGCTTTTTTTTGGAATCCAATCGATCCAATAACTCCAATAATCGAAATCGATCCAATAAATCGGTCGATAAACTACACGAATTTTTTCGGCCGCCTTCGTTGCAGTTTTACCTCGCAGGTAGTAAAAACGTAAAATATAGCGAATTTCATGCTTGGTGGTCTCCATCTTTGACGCGCTATAAATTGAGACTGAAAAGGACAATCACAACACTGTCAAAACGACACTTGTAGTACAGATTGTCGTCTTTAAATAGCCGTGTAGTATGACCTGATGCGATAAGTACAACACAAGATATGTTTAAGTGTTGCCATATATTGAAAATATACGACATTTTTTTTTCTCCAACCCAATATGAATTATTCTTATTTTTTTTATTTATCATCATTCATTCATACAGTAATCACCGATAAATAAAGTCCGGCACATGCAACAAAGTTCGAAAAATAGTCGATTTCCACTGGTTTCATCTTACCCCAGGGTCGAAAAAAACATGAACTGAGTTGAAATAGAGCTATAAGAAAAAATATTTTTCAGTGTATTTTTCAAAACCACTACACTTGGTTATCCCTATGATGTGCAATTCTAAAGATATTTTGAAAAAATCAGTGTCAGCGCGCAAAAATGTTTGTTTTGATTTCACGAACGAGAATAAGTAAACAAAGGCGCGACTTGCGTTGAGGGATTCTTATATTCTTGTAATGACTGTCATAATATATATCAAAAATATTAGGTTGGGGAAAAAGACATCCATTATTTTTGGGTGAAATTCCAAACTATTTTTAAAATGCTTTGGATTGTCCGATTTGGGTCAAATATGCACCGATTTGTTGGAAAATTTGTTGCCTTTATAAATGTAGTTTCATGATGTCCCTATCATAGAAATATTGGTCCTTAATGGCGAAAAACTCTAGCAATCGATTTTTACAACTTTCTCCTGATCCCAATTTCTTATCACTCTGGAAATTTTGCAATGCGAGAAACAGGTAGCAATCGTTTGGTGCCAGGTCCGGATTATATGGTGGAAGCATTGAAGCATCCCAATCAAGCTCTCGGAATTGTGTGGCCTAACGTTATCCTGATGGATCGCAACGCCTGTTCTTTTGTCCAATTCTGGACATTTCTGGTCAATCGCTAGCTTCAAACGGTCCCTTTGTTGACAGTAGAGATCTGAATTTAGTGTATTGCACTAAAAAAAATTAAAAAAAAAATTAAAAAAATTATTTTTTAAATTAATTGACGTGCACGCATTTTACTCTTGCAGTATCGCCACCATAAATACCATTCACAATTGAAGCGGCCTGGCTTGCATTTTTGCCTTAATAAAAGGAAAAGTGTAAAATGTAAATGTACCGAATTTTCTCTTTGTTGACTTCCATTGTTAACACCCTGTAACTTACAACTGAAAGGAACAAACAAAAAACAGCAAAGGATTTTTTTAGTGTGAAATCACACCTTTACAGCGAGCCTAAATTTGGAATTGCATGATCGATATTACGCGAGATATTGATCACTGAAACCAGCTATCAAGAAAGTAACGGAAAACTTTTTTCCCTACCTAATATATCACGTCAATCCATCATTCCTAGTAAAAACTTACCCCGTATTCCAACTTGCGAATCATCATGGGCGATGAAAAATTTATAAAAAAAAGGAATCAATATTGAGCACTATTGTTCACAACTGAATACGACAGACGAAGTGATTAGGAAAAAATACCGGCATTTATTAACAGTAAAGGTGCTGTCTCCATCATGATAACACGATCTTTGATTATACGTCAAAAATTGAGGGAGTTAGGCTGGAAGGTTTTGATACATACACCTTATAGCCCGGATTGTGCACCGTTTCACTACCATTTGGTTCGATATCTGCAGAACACCCTTGATAGAAACTATTCGTCGTAAGAATAAGTCATAAGTCATAAGAATAGACGAAATCATTTGAAAAAAATGACGAAAAATGACGAAAGATTATAAATAATAATGGCCAATATACAGTCAATCGCAAAATTAAGTATACAACCTGAGGTGGTTTGTTATTTTTCAGTTTTTCGGGGTCAAAAAGTGAATAATTAAAAGCGACTCTTATTAATCGTACAATAGATCCTTTACTGAAAGAAGGGTTTTCAAAAAAAAATGTTGGTGGCAAATGTCTTGAAATTGCATGACACGTCGAGATTTACAGTTATCTAAAAAAAAATTGTCATCCCCTCTTTCAGGGGATTTTTTCAAAAAACTCAAAATTTAACGTCTGCGACATCAGTAAATGAAGTCCGAATGAGCTAATATTTTGCATAGGGTATATCATCATGCAAATCAACGTTTCACAGCAAGTTCCGAATGAAAAATCGAGATAACTATTTTTATTGGCACCCTAAACCATACTTTTCGTCACGTATTCCGAAAAAAAACTCAGTGTTGATTTTTGACAAAAAAAAATCGAGATGACACTAGATCACGACGTTTCATGCAATTTTAAGACATTTGGCATAAAAAAAAACGAAAACCCCGATTTCCTTTACTCCCCCTTGGGTGATTTTAGACTTTCATAAAACTCAAACTTTGACCGCTTTGCGCCGCTCTCCCTTAAGTCCGATTGAGCTGATATTTTGCATAGGGTGTTTTTTCGAGGTGGTGAACATTTTTTATGGGGTTACCTTTATGAAATTCAAGATGACCATTTTCATTGGCACCCTAATATACATTCTGTCAAATATATACCGGGAATTGGTAATTTTAAATCTGAATTAGAAATCAAAGTCCACTACTGTCAGTGGTCTTAATGGATTTTTTTGAGCGTGATCTGTTGTTTAGTTTTAGTTGTTTGACCATTTGGCTCAGCGATTTTCGCTATCGATAATTCTATTGGTCAAAAATATTGTATGACATTTTGTGTTTGAAACAAAATTTACCGGTCCGGAACGTTGAAAAGAAAATGTTGCAGATTACATTCGGTGAACTCATTTGAGTTTAAGAGAGCTAACCTGTTCGTCATATTTTGATTGATATTTTGGGCTTGAGAAAAAAGTCGCAGCACGACTAGTGCTAAAAAAGCTCAATTTTCTTCAGAAATTTCATCGCGATCAAGTGACTGAAGATATGCTTGAACATTAACTCAACGCATAGTTACTAGCGACGAGCCATGGGTGTGACTTTTACCTATTTCCGAAACTCATAATACCGCTTCATGAGACTCGTTTCGACAGCATTGAAGACATGAAAACGAATTCGAATTGTTCGTTGAAAAAAGCGTAGTGCTTCAGAAGGGACCTATTTTGAAGGTGATAATATAAATTTAGATGATGAATAAAGCAGGTTCTTCAAAAAAACAAATTCCCACAATATATTTGACAGAATGTAAGTTTGCATAACTGCCATCGATCGCTCATATCATGTGTTGCTTTAAAGTCGGTTAAACGACATTCCTCTCGATAATTATTTTTTTGAACGAACGAATACGAGGTCGGCCTAGAAATTTCCAACAAAAATATTAAATATTTCCAATAGACAAAGAATCTATGCTTCCGCTCAGAATCGAGATTGGAGAATATTGTGTCACTTTTCGTAGATGAAATAGATTACACTGTTCTTACCCTTTTCAGGTAGTTTATTTTTAAATAAATTTTGAATGCATTTCGATCATGAGATAAATTCTATTTTGACTATATTGATAGAATAAAAGTGTAGAGGTGCCCAAAGTTATTACACTTTTTTATTACCCTTTCAAGAATTTGCTTTTAATTATTCCGATGAGATTTTGACGAGATTGTGAACTGCATCATATTTGAAGTGTTTTTTTTTTCAAGCTTGAGCGGCCTTTTCATCCCACCATTCCTTCATTTTTTTCACATTCCAAGTCACCCTGCTACTATAACTAAGATTAAACCGGTGATTCCGGATTCTGAGTGACCAGAGTTACATGGACTCAGAATAATGGATGACTGTACGACAGCTGAGAAATAAGTAATATGTAGAAAAATGACGCTAATGATTTTTATCGTATATCGAAAATCCAGACCTGCCACAAAATACATTCATTTTCTTCTGCATCGCCTCTGATGCTTACCTCTTGCAGTGAATGTTCCCAGCTGAATCTTTCCAATCTGCACCATGTCCGAAGAGTAGCAACAATTTCCAACAACGCTCGTAAAATGATCACCTTGTACACCGTTAAACTTTCCAAACTCTTCCATTTCCACCGTTCGTATGTAGTAGCGACACAAAACAGACTTTTTAACATCTTGCTATTCACAAACTAAACGCACTCCTGTACGGGCAGCATCGAGAAACAACTGATACCTAACTATCGTCTCCGTAGGTTCAGGATCACTGGTCCAGGACTAACTTATGAGTATAAATCTGTTCTCTAGAACCCACCGCGGAATCCTGTTCTGCCAAATTCTGAATGCAATTTGTAACTCTCCGTCTGCTGACTAGGAAAACAGCTAACCAGTTTGGATGATGTGTTCGTGTTCGTATTCCTAAGTAGCTCCCCCGTCACTGTTCTTCGCACAGTATGCGTTTAGAATAACAGTAACAAAAAATATCCAACCAATGTTTTCGGAACACTCAAGCCCCTTACAACACACACAGCACACGATCCTCGCTCGAGGACCCAATCGAGACTAGTGTTTTTTTTGGGTGTTCTGTTCAAAAGAACGAAACCGTTCTACTAGCGACTCTGACTCTCGTAGGTAGCTAGTGTTTTGTGAGAAAATTATTTTACAACCAACGAAAAGCCAATAAATGTGCTGAGGAAACTGAAGGTTACGCATAAATTAATTCAACAAAATCAAAGTTTGTCAGCGGTTCACGGAAGGGATATTGTAGTTTTTCAAAAGTGATACATGATAAAATGATGATGACTGTCACGTCTCAATTCACTTCTCCGGCCAATTAACGTGGTTTCTTCAATTAAGACTTTTTTGTAGAAACCAGTGGTCTTGAAATAAATGAAGAAACATTTTGTTGGTGGCGAATAAGAGAGCATATTGGATTGACCCTTAACATTTGAGCTTTTCAAAATTATATAAAATTGTGAGGTATAATTTTTCATGCCAATGAAACCACGTCTCGTATGTAAGTATATGGACGATTCATTGCGAGGGTTTTTTCATCCCTTTCGTTATTTGAGTCTAAGCTTATTAGCATTTTTAAGTTGTGTCAGAGCTGAATTAAAACTATGTACAAATTTATCTTATCGATACACATGGTAAACTATACACTATCGCCGTTCAGCGTAAGGTAATTCCTTTTGTTCCACTGAGCAGTTGGACAGTCGATACCGATAGTTTAGTCGCTATCTCCCTCCACCGACTCGACTATATCATTTCATTCTTCCCATTCAAATTGTCTTCATTGCAATTTGAAGTGACATCTCCCAAAACGAATTCGTTCCTCTCTCTCTCCCATGTATATTGTATTCATGCATCGATGTTTTAGTTCAACGTGGTTTGACCAGGGGTTAGACATCAATTGATTATAGGCTACCCAAAATCAAAATCAATATGGCGTCATTTGTTTACCAACATATCATTTGCGAGTATTGAAATCGTTGAAATCACGGAGATAGTATGCTTTATTTCTAACTGCATGAGCGATTTTCAAATTTCGGTTTCACATGGAGGTGTTCACATTTAACATGGAGTTTAAAGTTAGCCACTATTCGACTATATAACCGGACCGAGTTGTAAACAACAGTAATTGACAGAACCAAAATGTCAGTGAACCGCAACAATATTGGGTACACTGGCAGTATGAGGGATTTGACGTTTTAGTCATACCCCTGGGTTTGACATACGCTACAGATGAGCTAGATGTTTTTGTATCGTACACGAAAATTACTCACACGTATAAAATAGCGTGCAGTGTGTGTGCGCTATTTTGCACGATATTCACTAATACGAACGCGAGGACCTTTATAGCATACTTGATAAATGTCAAAGTTCGTTGGTTTGAGTTCACGATGGGTAGACAATAAACCGTCCATTGATGGGGTAACTACTTTTTTGCATCAGAAATCATGTTTTCTTTCCTCTCTATATGAACGTAAAAATAAGATTGCGTACGCGGAAACAATTTCGTTCCTAGGAGGGTAGAAATGTGGATTAAAGTCAGTTGAATGAAGAGGCAAATTTGTATTCATTAGTCGCGTCAGTTGGAATAACCGCCAACTGAACTAGTTTATCAGTCATCCTCGCTAGTCAGCGCTAGTCAATTAATTTTTTGTTGACGGCGACTGCCGAAGCAGTTCTAGTCGAACCGAAGCTACTGAGAGTAGAGTCGGTCTTCATTCTTTACCTTCGATCTTGGATGGAGGATTGTTGGGTGTATTTCGAAAAAAAAAGAGTTGTTTCATAAAGCACCATCAGCTTTCCAAAAATGATAAGAACGACTAGGGTCTCTAATTTTCGTCTTATGTTTACTCGAAACGCAGTTCGGTATTTTTATAAACAGTTCAATTAAATACATCTCATTCGTTGGTAATAGATGAGATGTCGATCGAACGGATAAAAAGCAGCGAACTTTCAAAGAATAATATATTCTGGAAAACCCCAAGTGGACTAATTTTTGAAACATCTTTATTTACGATAGTGTATCTTCTTCTTTTGTAGGAGCATTGTACCACTGCGACCATTAGTTTGATCTATTGTAATGCACTCCAGTTTGCTATGTATGCAGTGTCAGTTCGATCCATCACTCAGGGAATAAGTGATAGTCGCACCAGGACTTTGCATATCCCCCCTTGAAGGTATAACTTCCTTTATGAAGTTCCTTACCTGTTTAGGTTCAGCAGACCAAATCTCGTTAGGCATAAGAATGCCCTTTCCAAGAATCCGCAGTCTTCGCTGAATTAGTGTACTGCATTGACACAGTAAACGTTCCGAAGTTGCAGCTTCGAAATTGCAGAAATCATCTGCCAGTTTTCAGATTTTTTTAAGGTGATACCTGGTCCGACAGTGTCCGGTCAATAGACCGGATAGTGTTCTCAAATCTGTCTTATTCAAGCTGAGTAGGTTGCGTGTTATTCTGTTACAAGGTGTAATGAATAATTTGGATTGTCTTGGTGTTTATAGAGCCATCCAGTTGACTTCAATCATTGATATTTCCCAGGTTTTGAGCTCAGATGTCATGCATGATGTAGACAATCCACAAAATGGCTCAGGCCGGACGAATTTAGTTGAAGATCCTAATCTTGCTAAGAGATCGGCTTTTTCATTACGTTCTATACCGCAGTGACCGGGCACCCAGTATAGGTTAACCTCGTTAGCAGCAGCTAGTTGTTTTAAGGATATAATACATTCCCAAACTAGCTTTGACTGACTGCATTAAGAGCTGCTTGACTATCTGAGAAGATACAGATATTGGCATACCTGTATTTTCTAGCCAAACAAATATTTGTACATTTTAGAATAGCTTGTATATCTGTTTGAAAAACTGTAGGCCACTGTCCCATTGGAATTGACATGTCGATTCCTGGTCCAGTTATCCCAGCTCCCGTAGATTTACCAATTTTAGATCCATCGGTATAAAACAGTGATCTTGGACGAGTTTTGGACCACCTTCTTCCCATTCGTTGCGATTGGATTCAATCACTTTGAAGGGAACATTGAAGTTAGTCTTTGTTTCCATCCAGTCTTCATTCATGCATACTATAGTGTTCAGCTGAAAATCTTTCAGGATTTGTAAGTGCCCTGTGAGATCTCCTTCTTGAAAATGTTATAACGTATAATGAAAAACGTATAACGTTTCAACCTGAGAGCACCTTTTTCCGCTTCAAGTTGCACATATTGGTGCAAGGGTAGAAAGTATAAAAGAGCATCTAGGGCTTTGGAGAGTGCGCTGGACATTGCTCCAGGTATTGATAAACATGCAAGACGTTGTAGTTTATCGAGCTTTTTCTGAGTCTCACAATTGCCGAGTAAATCCAGTGAATCATTCTCGATTTTAGTCCCCACTTTTTCCCGAATATACTACTACAACTCCAGAGCGCAATCTGGGCTTTAGATATTGCATACTCCAGTTGGTCGTTCCAATTTAATTTTTAGTCAAGCATGACACCTAAATGTTTGGTTCGGTTTGAAAGCTCCAATTGTACACCTCCCAATCTAAGAGGTGGAATCTTATACTTTCTTTATTTCTTATGACTGATTTGGAAGGATTAACATTAAGTCCTTCCAAGTTGCACCATTTGAGTGTGTAGTCAAGGGCTGTTTGCATTCTATTGGAAATAGTATACTCACATTTACCCCTCACTAAGATGATTATGCCATCAGAAAAAAACAATGTCTTCGTATCCTAAATTAGCTAGATTATTAAGAAGATTATCGACAATTAGGGACCACAACATAGGAGACAGAACTCCTCCTTGAGGGCAACCTCTAGAAGGTTTCATTGTTAGAGTAGATCCTCGTAATTTAGCTGTTATTAGTCGGTTGGTTAGCATGGCATGCATCCTGTTGGAGATGCACATGTCAAAACTACATTTTTTCATGGCTTTATTTATAGAGTTGTAGGATGCATTTCTTTAGCATCAGAAGACTTCTCTATTTTTGAAATTAACGTGTGAAGCGCTGTTTCAGTTGATTTATTTGCTTGGTAGGCAAATTGAAATTTGTTCAATGACATCCTGTTCAAATATGATGATTTGATATGGAAATCAATGACCTTTTCATCATTTTTAAGATGACATATGTTAGGCTAATTGGTCTATATGCTTTGGGAGCCGTCCTGTCGCGTTTACCAGCCTTGGGTATAAATATAACCCGGACTTCTCGCCATTTACTAGGAATGTAGCTTAGTACCGTACTAGCTCTAAACATCTCCGTTAGAAGAGGGACAGTGATATCCTTGCTCTTTTGTAACAGCACCGGATAAATCCCGTCTGGTACTGGAGATTTAAAGGGCTTCAAGGAATCTACTGCCCACTCAACCCTTGGCTTCGTAAAGACTGCCCTAGCCAATTCATTAGCTCTATTCTCGTCTCTGATTGGACAAGATTGAGCTGTATTGAAGACCTGTGCGTGTCCGGAAGTCAATTGGATTGGGAAGTGTGTTTTCATCATGATTCTAAGTGTTTCCTGGGAGTCGGTTCTATATTGACCATTTCCTTTTTTCAGATTACCAAGTCCGGAGGCGATCTGGCGTAGTGGTAACATCCATGCCTCTCACGCTGAAGGTCACGAGTTCAATTCTCACTCCCGACATTCTTCCAAAAATGGAAGTAAAAGTGACGAACCAGCCAAATGAGTTGAAAATCACTATAATACAGATAAAAAAAAAACTACCAAGTCCGTTGGTGTGATCCTTAGAAAAGGCTTTATGATATCTTGCTACAACAGGTAAACTTTCTTCCATAAAACCGGCGACTGAGACTGTATATAATCCAAACCGCCCTGTATTAGATTTTTCCTGAAATAAGCCATATTTGAAATATAAAAAAATTAGTTTTTTTCGAACTGTATATAATCGAGTCTAAAATTGCATGTAACCGATCATAAACACTCGACAAAAAAAGGTTAGCTAAAATGTGTGTTGGTCGACAAAATCTTTGAAGAGAACAGAAAAAACGATTTTTTATTTCTTCTCGGTATTGTTGTCCCCTACACCTACACACACCTTGATAAAAATCGCTCAAAATTTTCGACTTTGTTCTCTGTCCCTCTAATTTTTTCGTCGAGTGTATAATGGAGTCTGTATATAATCGAGTTCGACCTGTCTTCTTCTTCTTCAATGGCACTAACGTTCCTAGAGGAACTTCGCCGTCTCAACGTAGTATTACTTGCGTCATTTTTATTAGTACTTAGTTGAGATTTCTATGCCAAATAACACGCCTTGAATGCATTCTGAGTGGCAAGCTCTAGAATACGCGTGATCACAGTGCAAGTCGGAGGAAATTTCTTTGACGAAAAATTCCCCCGACCAGAACGGGAATCGAACCCGAACACCCGGCATGTTAGTTATGACGCTAACCACTCGGCCAAGGGAGCACCTCGACCTGTACTTCGGACTAATTCCTCAAACGAATCGACATATTCAATTCTTTTAAAAAAATATCTCAAATTCAATTTGTTTTGATGCAGAACAGCACCACAATGAGATGATATGAGCTTTCTTTTCTTATTAATTCATCCAGTTATACACAAATAATCTTTCTCATGTTCAAAATTAATCGGTTTCGTTCATATCTGATATAATATGAAATATTGTAGTATTAAAATATTAAGAACATGTAATATGAATTTGTCTAGCTGTCTGACTTTCCATTTTATAACAAAAAAAAACTAAATCTGGCCAATATTCACAAAACAAACATCCAAAATGAAATGCGAATCTAGATCTGGAATTTAAGTATGGGTTCTGATCTTGAATCAGGTTGGAAATAAACACTTCCACCTTCCTCGGCGAGAAACTTGTCAATGTTTGATAAGAGTGCCGTTCTCCATATTACAACACAGTCACAAGCTCAAAAGACGAAAATTGTTAGTTCTTAGCCTAAGTGTTAACAACAGAACGTAATATATTTGACACTCAGGATGTTCTCAAATAAAAATAAATTGCAACCATTGAATAAAATGGACAACGACGATGGTTTTTTGTTAGGAAGAGTAGAATAATAGTTATATACAATCGTTCTTATAAACACAATCACAAATGATTATCTGTTTGTGTGTAAAGCTGTATACACTTCAAACGAAAGAAATTGTGATTGAATAGAACAAAATGGCTTGCAATTTATATACTATTAGTTCTTCTTTCTTAACGACATAACGTTCATTGAGACATCACATTTTCAAGGTAATATTATTTGAATTACTTGAGTCCATCATTTTCAGCAATTTCAAAGACATGCGGTTGAAAAATTGTGTCTGAAAATAATCTGATATTATAATGATGAGTTTTGTTAGAAATACTAGGAATTTTATAGTAAAAAGTAAATTCAACGGAGACGAATAGAAGATCAATCAATGAACAGTTCTGCGATTGGACCCATGAACTTGCTTGAGCTTGAGCTTGGGTAGACTGTACAATTCGTAGTTGCTCTCCGTGATTGACCTGAACCAACCAAATTGCACAAAGAACACACAGAATGACGCTTGGGACTAGCAAATCATTCTCGTTGTGCAATTTTCGGTGATTCGAGCTTTAAATGGTCAATAACGACGCCGGCCACGTCCTTACAGTCACCAGTGGAAGGGAAGGAATGTTAGTATGATATTCGCCGCCCGAAGCCTGAAGGGTCGCCTCTATAGCGTGGTTCCCTAGTGTTTATCATGGAAGGGATAGTTGTTAGTGAGAAAAGGTAAGAATCAGGATTCACTGAGGTAAGTGATGTGATTATGTGAACACGAGCTATCAACTAAACGATAATAAACTATAATACAGATAAAAAAAAACTAAACAAAATTCCGAAAAGATCATCTCTTAACACGCGGCAGAAATCTTTAGGTAACCTGAGACGAAAAAATGTAAAATGAATTATTTTTGGGAAACCTGAGAAGGTAACCGAGAGAACTCTAATCGGCCACAGTTATCTTTAACTCTCCTGTACTCGCGCGCAAAATCACAAATCACAAAATCACCCGTATACTCGCGCGTCACAGACCGAAAGTTGAACTTCTCTGTAATATTGCTATTGTGCATTTTTAGACCTACTGGTATTTATTTGAAGAAGAGGGTATAATTGAATTTTTACAGGCCTTTCATCCGATGGAAAAAATCTTGAGGCTTTTTTCCAGCACAAAATTCTACTGCGAACGAGACATGCATATCTTCCGCGAAATTTGTTTCCTGTACACATCACTCACACACAGCACTACATCACATAATACATAGGACGTGTTCGAAACGAGAAAAAAACAAACTAACACGTTTGCGTACATCTCATACACTCGCATGTGATGTATAATTAAATTAATGAAAACAGCAATGATGTATAAAATTATAACCTTATTCTCAATTATATTTAAATCCGCAAAAACAAAACCCAACGTGCAATTTCACTTTTTCTTCATTAACCACTTTGACATTACGCGCGCAGAGCCTTTTCTCATATTGTGTTACACACACATATATACGCACGCGACGAAAAATTTTTTACAACATGAAAATAAATGAACAGCGAACGCCGGAATATTATAGCCGTTTCAATGAATTAGGGACACTAAACAATTGCTTCACCGGTTAACTTTAACTTCACTTTTCGAGTATGCAAGAGTTAATACAGCACACACTATTTTTCACTAAATTATTTTTTCTTTCACGATCAAAAGGATGACGAAGTAAAACCAAACGCAAAGCGGAGTGAAACAAAACACATTTACCTGCGATTGGACCCATGAACTTGCTCATAAAGGGTGTGTCACATCAAATTGCATCACGGAAAAAACGCTGTAGAAATTTAATTTTTAGGAATTATATCTTCAGCTTTCGCTTATAATCAGATAAGAGTGTATAGATCACGTTGGCCATGCTTCACTGTAAATTTTTCGTAAATTTGGAAAAATTTCGTCGAACGAAAAAGAGCGTCGTGAATTAATCCTGTGCACTCATTTCGAGAATCCGGAGTTGTCACATCGGGACATCGGTAAGATGCTGGGAATCGTCCAATCCACGGTCAGCAGAGTACTAAAACGATACTTCGAGAACCTAACCATCGACCGGAAGGTGAAGAACGGCTAAAAAGGGATGCTCCGTCAGTGAAAAAGATCACAAGCGCGTAGTTAAGCAGTTTAGACGTGATCCGAGAAGTTCGGTCCGGGATGTCGCCAATAAGCTGAATTTGTCAAGTTCATTCGTCCAGCGGACCAAGCAGCGGGAGGGCCTGCGTACATACAAGGTTCAGAAGGCTCCTAACCGCGACGAAAGGCAAAACATGGTGGAGAAGACGCGAGCCCGGAAGCTGTACACCGAAATGCTGACGAAGCCGCATAGCCTGGTAATGGACGACGAAACCTACGTCAAAGCGGACTTTCGTCAGCTGCCGGGCATGTTGTTCTTCTCCGCAGAGGACAAATTCAGCGTTCCGGAGGAGATTCGCAAGCAGAAACTATCCAAGTTTGCCAAAAAGTACATGGTGTGGCAAGCGATCTGCTCTTGCGGAAAGCGGAGCGCCCCCTTCGTGATGACCGGCACGGTAAACGGGCAGGTTTACCTTAAGGAGTGCCTACAGAAGCGCTTACTACCACTATTGAAGCAGCACGAGGGCCCGACCATCTTCTGGCCGGATCTCGCTTCGTGCCACTATTCAAAGGACGTGTTGGAATGGTACGAAGCCAACGGGGTCGCCTTCGTGCCAAAGGAAATGAACCCGCCCAACGCGCCGGAGCTTCGCCCAATAGAGAAATATTGGGCGATTATGAAGCAGGCCCTCCGGAAGAACCCAAAAGTTGTCAAATCGGAGGCGGACTTCAAGAGAAAATGGATTTCTGTTCAAAAAAAACTACAACCTGACGTTGTACAGAACCTTATGGACGGGGTAAAGAGGAAGGTGCGAGCATACGGGCTTGGGCTCGAGGTATGAATAAAAAGAAAATGCCAAAAGTTGTTTAATAGTTTTTATTTTACTGTCTAAAATTTTCAAAAGGATCGGTCTACTGGGCGAATTTCTACAGCGTTTTTTCCGTGATGCAATTTGATGTGACACACCCTTTAGTAAGAAAAAGGTGAATGTTTAAAGGTATTGATAACAAAAAACAAATTTTTGGCGGGACGAAGTTTGCCGGGTCAGCTAGTATGTAATAAATAAATTAGTTGGTTTTATAAAAATAACCGCTCTTCCGTCATTGTTCGTCGTTTGTGCCATTCTAAATGTGGTTTGAACAACAATGAACAATTTTCTACAGGAATTGAACTTTAAAATGGATAATACTGTTTGAAGAGAGCGGTTCGTTATTCAACCATAAATTAAACGAACCTCTCGCAAAAATAAACGCATAGAAGAAGTGAAGACAATGGTGATCTAGAACTTTTGCGTGTCAACTCCGAAATGTTAGGCTGTGTTGGGATTGTCTGATACTTAGTTACGACGAACGATATCACTTGATGTAAAGTTTTACCCGTACAAAGTATGCTCGATGCAAGATTTAAAGGAACAATATCGATTTGTTTTTCTTTCTCTGTAATAGTTGTATCCCTAATTTCAATAATCTATGAGCGTCGTTCTATCTGGATGAGTTTGTCACCAAACATAGTTTTCGATATTGGTGCGATGGAACCTATCCTTTGTAGCATCAAAAATTTCTCTATTTTCCGAAAGTATCTGTTTGAATTGTCACTACAAGTATGTTGTTGATTTTTTGAAAATTCACAGGATCTTAACTCCACAAGATGTTCTCCAGGGTCTCTAGACGATTTGATTCTCGGATAATGAATGAATCTTATTTAAAAATTTTAAAAGATAGATAATCTTCTTAGCGTTGAATTTGTTACAGTTCATTTCGAGGGCGTTATCACTTCAAATTAATACAAGTTAATACTTCAAAACTTGTATTAATTTGAAGTGATAACGCCCTCGAAATGAACTGTAACAAATTCAACGCGAAGAAGAGTGAAGTGTGGTTTCCCTGCATTTGACAGAAATGTTATTTTAGGCTATCTAGGTTATCTTGCATGCCAAAGATACCAGAGTGTTGTGGTTCAGGAGTAAACCATACACCGAGAATAGAAGTAGAAGCACGTTCGGACAGCTTGTGATACCTCTGTAGCTTCTGTCTGCGGTGTGTAATTCGCTCGAAAAGTGGGTACATCGAAAATTCAATATTAAATTCGGAACTTGGAAATATTTTCTTACCTTTTATCGTTAACAACAATATAATCGATAAAATGTTATCAAAAATACAACATTTCAAATTACTAACACTTTAAATCGGTCACTCCATAGTATAATTAAGTTTTTTAAAAAACTTCATGTATATCTTTTTTTAAATAATTGATAATATATATAATGAAATCCAGACAGATAAGTCTACAATAATCACAAACTCTAGATTCTTCCCATACATGCAGTGATTACAATTACAATTTCACACAAACACAGAGAAACATATGACCCACATCGAATTGTTTAAATGTGTATCAGAAGGATAACCTTTTTTGAATGCTTATTGTTGATATTTTCCCGTCCTGACTACAATACATATCATAACAATTGTAGTGAAAACACAACTCCTCGGCGGTACCTAATATGGGGCTGGAAAACCTAATCCCAGAAAAAAACTATGAGCACCGCAGTCGACGTCTAAAACGCTTCGAAAGTCACGAGAGATCATCTTCTCTGAACGGCCAAATGTTGAAACAGAAACAATACCAGAACGCAAACAGTTTTAGCGTAACACAACAGCGGCGAGTGATTCATCGCTCAAATCTTTTCATTTTTTTTTGCTCACCCGTGCCGAATGAATTCGCACATTCTTAAACGATCAGGAAGGGGACGAATCTGTGGGCACATTCTTTATAGCGGGAGGAAACACCGAAAAATGTAAATTGGGGGGGTATTTCGCGAAAACTAAACTGCAATTAGCATGTAGTGTCACCGTCACATATATCGTCTTCTGCGAATGATGCTGGATGTCGAAACTAACGTTTCGTCACGTTTCGATGTTGCTAGTGTACGTGAATCTTGTCATGAACTTGGATTAAAGAATATTAGAGTTTGTCAAGAAATAAGGCACCGTGACATTGCGCTGAATTCTTGACAAACAGAAACAGCGCACACGATGGGTTCAATGAAACCTACATACGTTCTTGGTTCAACTCCTTACCAATCGGATGATGATGATGTTCGAGGTCGGGCAAAACTTCTCTTTCTTCCTGAGTTCTTTCCCGCGTGCAGAGTAGTGATGCTTGGATTGGACTGAAAGGGAAACACTCGTATCTCGTTAGTCGTTTCATCCCTTTGTTCGTTAGTCTCGACAAGTTGTTTTATTGCTGCTACAGAGAAACGTAGGACCGTTTCTCCTGTCTTTGTGCAAGTCAAGCAATTTGTTGTGTTTTTCTTGGCTGACGTTTTCCGGCACATAATGATGCATGTTTGTGTTAGTACTCGTGACCGATGATGGTGAATAACCGTCGAAAGTATAACGCCCCAGCGGATCATTCTGATGGAGAGAATTGCATTGGCATTGTTTATTGCGGGTTCTATGAACCAAGCCATACGAGGGTCATACCAGACAGGCGAGTTCCATATATGTCCTAGGTTTAGAGACAAGAGAAATGTATTCAACTAATCAATCATCGTTAAAAATACCACAAGAGATGGGAACAAATCTTGTTTCAATATACATTTCTTAGCCGCCACAAAAAGAAAGATCTCCCCATATGTCAAGGTCATGAGGGAAGGTTTATCGCCGATCGAAAACGTGTTTACGTCAGAAACATACAAACACACGGTGCGGGAGACTTTAATTTCCAAACTTGTTTCTCTTTCCCATTTCCAGAGCTGATGGTCAGTTGGTGATGCCCTGCGGCAACTACGAAATATTTTTCGTTACTTTTGACCTTGAGGAGATATATGCCTGATTTACATTCAGATGTTCGGTTTTACGGCCTAGGAAGAGATACAATCGAACCCACTTGAGATTTCAAGGGTCAAGCGAATGACAGACTGAGTGATAGTAACATTTCGTTTTGTTTCTGTATCTATTAACAATAATTTTTTGTCGCTGTTCCTCATTATTTTATCTCACTGTTTTCTCAGATTTATTTCCATTGTTATTGTTCAACATTACACTTATTCCCTTTGTGATCGTTTTTCATCCCATTATTCATCATTGTACTTATATCTTGCGTCCAGATAAGGGTAGAACTTTTCAAGTACGAGCAAACCTTTTTTTGTGCGGTGGATAGGGACCGCAAAAAAAAATAGTGCAAAACTCCTCCAGTAGCTTTAAAAAACCGTGTTCGGTACACATTTTGAAAAACAAAATTTTTTTTGTGCGGTAGATAGGGACCGCATAAAAAAAGTTTCCCCCAAGAAAAAAACTCAAATCCACGCCGTTCACCGTTCAATTTCCTTTTGTTTCCCTGCTTTGCGATGAGACAGTTTGTCTCTTCTCAGCCGAAGACTGGCTGTTTTGTGCTTTTAGTTGCATGCCGAAACGTGATGCTGTTAGATATCATGTCATGCAAAAACTTAGAAAAACATTTGATGGGAGGAGGGGAATGATTTCAGAAGTGGATAATTGAGACGCAAATATACTTTTTTCGCAGTGCAATGCATATAAACTATCGAAAAAAAAATAAATGGACGATAACTTCGTCAAATATGCTTCTTTTCATATACCGCACAAGAACAGAAAACCGCGCAAAAAAAAATTGCACAAAAAAAACCGCACGAAAAAAGGTTTAACTGTAAGTGTTTTTGAATAATTTATTGTGAAGATAGAATTTGTAGTCCGATTGTGTAGTTCTGACGAACGCATCGGTGCTCATGAAAGCATATACAGGTCGGACTCGATTATATGTGATTCGATCATATACAATTTTGGACTCGATTATATACAACTTTTAAGTTTTTCACTTCCAAAATGTTATTAACATCCATTAATTTAGATGTTCCACTACTATATCCTGTATCAAATTTTCTCATCTTTCAAATGAAAGCAACAGAATCTTTGTAACTTTGTAATGTAATGTAAACCAGTTCGAACCAACAGAGTCCGAAACAAAAAAAAAGTTCTATAACTCTGTCATTGCTGAAATTTGAACATATGCGTAGAAGGTTTTTTCCATCAAATATGATCGTCTATCACCCTCTGAGAGAATCTGGATAATTTTTTTTTCATGTGAGAAAGCTATTTTCTGACTTTAAGCGGATGAATCAAAAATCAAATTCCTCTTTTATATTCAAAAAAAAGAAAGAAAAATACATGCAAAAAAAAAACGAATAAAAAAATATTCGATTATATTAGGCTGTTAAAAAAGTCCTGCGGTATTTCCGCGAGGTGTCGTTGTAAGAGCGTAGTTCTAGTTGTATTCATTGTATCGAGTCATACTATAGCTTGTTGGAAAGGTATTTTTACGCGCTATAATATAGTCCTTGACAGTGTTTTGTTTGGTTAAGTCGTTCGTGAGTTATAGTGTCGCAAATATGGAGCAAAATAAAGAGAAAATCCGACATATTTTACAGTACTACTATGACAAAGGCAAAAATGCATCTCAAGCTGCTAATAAAATTTGTGCAGTTTATGGACCCGATACAGTTTCCATTTCAACCGCACAACGATGGTTTCAACGTTTTCGTTCTGGTGTAGAGGTCGTCGAAGATGCGCCACGCTCCGGAAGGCCTGTCGTCGAAAATTGCGACAAAATCGCTGAATTAGCCGAGAAAGACCGGCATAGTAGCAGCCGTAGCATCGGCCAAGAGCTGGGGATAAGTCATCAAACCGTTATTAACCATTTGAAGATGCTTGGATTCACAAAGAAGCTCGATGTATGGGTGCCACACACGTTGATGCAAAAAACATCTTTGACCGTATCGACGCATGTGAATCGCTGCTGAATCGCAACAAAATCGACCCGTTTCTGAAGCGGATGGTGACTGGCGATGAAAAGTGGGTCACTTACGACAACGTGAAGCGCAAACGGTCGTGGTCGAAGCCCGCTGAAGCGGCTCAGACGGTGGTCAAGCCCTCATTAACGGCCAGGAAGGTTCTGCTGTGTGTTTGGTGGGATTGTCAAGGAATAATCTATTATGAGCTGCTTCCCTATGGCCAAACGCTCAATTCGGACCTGTACTGCCAACAACTGGACCGCATGAAGGTAGCACTCATGAAGAAGAGGCCATCTTTGATAAACAGAGGCCGCATTATCTTCCATCAGGACAACGCCAGGCCACACACTTTTTTGGTGACGCGCCAGAAGTTCCGGGAGCTCGGATGGGAGGTTCTTTTGCATCCGCCGTATAGTCCGGACCTTGCACCAAGTGACTACCACCTGTTTTTGTCCATGGCGAACGAGCTAGGTAGTCAGAAGTTAGCCACAAAAGAGGCCTGTGAAAATTGGCTATCCGAGTTGTTTGCCAATAAGTAAGCGAGCTTCTATAACAGGGGTATTATGAAGTTGGCATCTCGTTGGGAACAAGTCATCGAACAATACGGCGCATATTTGACTTAAAACAGATGATTGTAACTAATTTTATGAACAAATGAAAATTCAAAAAAAAAACCGCAGGACTTTTTTGACAGCCTAATATATTGTGAAAAGAAACTGTATATAATCGAGTCCGTGCTGTATACGTCTTGATTCTTCAACGTGTATATCATCCACTTGTACTCAATGTCCAGTATTGAAATTGCTCGATTAAGATATATTTGCACATAATAATTACGTCAAGTCATGGCATCATTTCGGTTCATATTTCGACTAATAGACCCACGAGTGGTACACATGTTTGATTTTTAGGTCAAGCACACAAATATTTCTATGACTTATTTAATTCAGTAAACAATATTTCGCATACACAAACGAACAGAACATTTTTATTTATATAGAGATGAGGGAAATGGATAAAGTTGAAATCATTTTGTAACGCTATTTCAGTCCACGGTTTTCTCAAACCCTTGAAAAAATATCTTTTCATCACATAGAACATATATTTAATATGGAATAGTCAATTTTCATTTCAATTTCGGAAATGCACTATGGCCATATGAAAAAAAAATCTCTATATTTTTTTCAATTTTTTATGTCGCAACAACATTTTTTGAAGTGAATTGTATATTGTGTCCAACTTTGAGCTCAATCGGTTCCGAACTTTTCGAATTTTTGACGCGTTCACAAACGAACAGAACATTTTTATCCCCCTGTAGGTTTTCCAACTTTAAATTCCGAAAGCAAATTGAAATAAAACACACTTAGAATTCGAATTTCGATGAAACTTTTAATTCAAATTACAGTTTGGTTTATGCCATTATGTGTGAAATACAACATCATTTAAATGTCCACCTAGGGCTTCCTCGCACACCTTGATCCGGAACAGGTAATTTTCGATGACTTTTCGGCACATATGGGGCGGTATCTCGGTCATAACTTCACGAATGTTGTCTTTCAAATGTTCAAGAGTTTGCGGAGAGTTGGCATAGACACGGTCTTTCGCATAACCCCACAAAAAAAGCCTAGCGGGTTCAAATCGCATGATCTGGACGGCCAATTGGCATCACCAAAACGCGAAATTATGCGTCCTTCAAATTTCGTTCGCAATATGGCCATGTTCGGCACGCGGCGCCGTCCTGCTGAAACCACATGTCATCCGTATCCATATCTTCAATTTGTGGCAAAAAAAATCGGTTAACATGCGGCCATAGCGCTCACCATTCACAGTTACCATCTCGCCGTCCTCATTTTCAAAGAAATACGGCCCGATGACTCCACCAGACCATAATGCGCACCAAACAGTGACTTTTGGCGGATGCAATGGCCTCTCAACAATCACGTATGGATTTTCTGAGCCCCATATACGGAAATTTTGGGTGTTCACATAGCCACCGAGCTCGAAATGTGCCTCATCGCTGAAGAAAATTTGATGCGAAAATTCAGCATTTTGCTGCTGTTGTTCGTTCACCCAATCGACGTATGCCCGACGCATTCCATGGTCACCACGCTCTAATTTTTGTACCAGTTGGACTTTATATGGATGCAGGTGCAAGTCCAAATGAAAAATTCGCCACAATGATGTGTTTGACAAGCCCAATTGCTGAGCACGCCGTGGAATCGAAACATTCGGGTCATCCTCCACACTGGCAACAACAGCAGCAATATTTTCGGCCGAACGCACATTACGATGATGCACAGGTTTCACAATATCCGCTACGGATCCAGTTTGTTCGAATTTACGCACTACATTAGCGATTGTGTGCTCTGTAGGCCGTCCATGACGACCAAAATCCGTCCGTAATGCTCGAAAAACATTTGCAACATGATTTTTATAGTACAATTTAACAAAATTAACACGTTGTGCGATGCTAAAACGATCCATATTGTAAAATGGCAGACATTCAACTAACGATATGACGATTTGGTTGACAGCTATGTCAAACGGGTGTCAGCGCAGGGCTGTATACTTTCGGAAGCCCGAAATGGAAAACCCTGTATATGATATAGCAATATAAGATCAATATGAGCGAGCGAAACAAAAGACATAATGCAAAAAAGCAATCATTAACACATTGAGCCCAGCGTCGGTCCCTAAGGGCCGACGTTGAGGTTTTTGGTAGGAAAGCGCTGACTGACTGGGACTGACAGTTACGAAATAACAAAATAAAAATATATACATTTTCGGATGACATTTTCGGTTAATATATATGTTTTCGGGTGTTTTACAAAATGTGACTACTTTCTAGTCGAATTGCTGACTATTTTCTATTTATACATTAAATTTTTTTGGGAACTGGGACCGACACTGATATTGTGCAAACACTGTTAATGTGGACTGAGTGGAAAGCGCAGCAAAAAAAAACCGGGGCTTAACGTGTTAAACCTGTTCGCATACGGTCCAGACCGAGATGGATTTAGATCTGCTTCATGCTCTCCTTTTCACTCTTAGAACACTTAGAACACTTCCCAACTTCATTTTATAATGAGGTGAATATTATCACGCATTTACGCAAAAGCGCCAGTAGCAATGTGGATAACGTGGTCGTGTGAAACAGCCTGGCATTCCAGCCGGCCTTGGTTCGATCTCCGTTGACATCGTTTGGACTTTTTTTTGGGTACAATCCCAAAAAAGATAAAAAAAAAATAAAAAGAAAGAGATTCCTGATGGAATGTGTTCTGGCAACGATAGTTTGGGTGTAGTCGAAAAAATGGAACATACAACAATATTTCAAAATGAGGGTCGCAGTGGTTCACATCCAACAGAGGGAAAAAGTGAACGAAAATGTACGATTGAAAACACGGTACTTGGAATGTGGGGGCTGGCATACGGGAGTTCTCGTCTAGAGACCCGACAGACGGCACTTATTTCAAGTACCACATATACTACAGTGGCAACAGTAGGACGACAGATGAAGCGTGTCACTAGGTGAAGGCCCATCTATGTCTATGCCTATTAGGAATCAATGGCAGCACCAGCGCCCCCCCCCCCCTTAGAGAGGGGGGTGGAGAGTCTAATCACCATAGAATCATTGATTGCACCCTAAGACCTCAATACGCCTAATTTGGTTTCATTTGCTTGATTAATTCCCGAGTAGTGTAGAAATTTGTGTTTAATTTGTATGGCAGCAGACAACATGACCCCCCGCCCCAACCCCAAATAGGGGTGAGGAGTATCTAACCACCGTTAAAACATGCCAAATTTCGTTTCATTTGCTTAAGCAATTCTCGAGTAATGCAGAAATTTGTGTTTCATTTGTATGGCAGCCCCCACTTAGAGAGGGGGGTGGAGAGTCTAATCACCATAGAATCATTGATTGCACCCTAAGACCTCAATACGCCTAATTTGGTTTCATTTGCTTGATTAATTCCCGAGTAGTGTAGAAATTTGTGTTTAATTTGTATGGCAGCAGACAACATGACCCCCCGCCCCAACCCCAAATAGGGGTGAGGAGTATCTAACCACCGTTAAAACATGCCAAATTTCGTTTCATTTGCTTAAGCAATTCTCGAGTAATGCAGAAATTTGTGTTTCATTTGTATGGCAGCCCCCCCTTAGAGAGGGGGGTGGAGAGTCTAATCACCATAGAATCATTTATTGCACCCTAAAACCTCAATACGCCTAATTTGGTTTCATTTGCTTGATTAATTCCCGAGTAGTGTAGAAATTTGTGTTTAATTTGTATGGCAGCAGAAAATAGTTTATCCAAAACAATACTTGTAGTGTTAAACATGAAAACATTACGGTCACAATCATTTTGGAAATGATGAAAATTGTTTATTCACAACGATGTTACCCGTAGGTCTCCGTAGCCACATTGGTTGCGCGTTCGCTTATAGCGAATTCGTTTTTAAAACTGAGTCTGTGCCAAACTGACTCTGTAATAAAAAAACGTTTTCAGTTTCACGAATGCGGTGTTTTGTTGGTGTGCGTTATACAGTCTGATGTGTTTATATTCGCTACGATAAATGTACAGTGTCGACGTCTAATGGCGATATTAATGCTTGGGAGGTAAATTATTCTCTATCAGATCAGCAGGGCCAAGTGCAGTGTAAAAATATAAAAGTTTGAATGAATGTTTTCACTTCATATTGTTTTATTACTTAAAACATGTAGTTCTGACACTTACTTAACCATTTGTCGATGCATTTCCTGGTTTTTCCACAAATAATTACTATTATAATATAAAATCATCATTAGCCACAGTTTTCGTTCAATATGTTTCTGTGATATCGAAAAAAAACCTCTTATTTCATCACATGAAATAAATATTCGATACGTTAAAGTAAATTTTCATTCATAATTTTGATTTTGAAAGCAGGTTTATTCCACCTGAATATCCATCATTATTTTCGCCTCCCAATGAAAGCACACGTAGCTTAATGCCGTCTGCTCGATTATACTTTCAAAATCAGAATCCGAATTGGATTACGATTCCAATAATACAAAAGCAAAAGCAGCAGGTTTTTCATCTTCATAGTTTTTATTTTTAGATTTTCCAAAATATACTCGGAACTTGACAGTTCGGTATAGTTGTATTGGTGAACCCGAGTGCCAACCCGTGAAACATCTCAGTGCGAAACTAACAGCTTTCGGGGCGAACCAGTGCGACACTGAGTGCGAAACTGACTGAATAAAAAAACGTTTTGACAGCAGTTAGTGCGGCACTGAGGTCGAAACTGAACAAAAACGAATTCGCTATTAGTAAGCGATCGATCGTGAGTTCAAAACTCAGGGCCCTCATTGACCATCTTTGTGTTGTTACAGAATAGCTACGTCCACGCAACAATCATCAGCGATGGAGATCGATCCACGGTCGAAACAAGATCGATTCATCCATACAACTGCTCTACTCTGCAAGACACATCGGGCTGCTGTTCTATAAATAACTCAACAATGATCAATCAACTGTCTCCGCTGTCCGGTGGTCCAACTGGATAATGGAAGAACAGAAAGAATACTCTTACGCCTAAATGGCTACTGTGTGAATGTACCATATGTAATGGTATAGAAGGAATACTGGAGAATGACAACTGTGTAATGTGCTAATTATAGATATGATAACCATGTGACATGTACACGATTAAAATTCGGCTCTGTTACATCTAAAAATGCTAATGGGCCTTAAATAAATAAATGGGATAAAAAAACGATGTTACCCCAAGAAAAAAAAAATATTTATCAAAATCAAGATCAAATCAGAAAAAAAACAGTCCTTTGTCCATGCTGTTCAGATGTTGAAAGAAACGAAAGAAACATGAGTCAGCAGAGTATCCTTCGTACGGGTGGTCTGTCAGGGATCGCGTTGCAAACAAGCATGACAGTCTACGTGCTAATTGTGCTAATGTAAAAATCGCAAACTTTGTAAAAAAATACATCCACTAGTTTCAGGCGGACATCGTCTTCAAAAAAGACTTCTTAGATGCCATGATGGACCGCGTAATTGTGCCAAATGCGAAACCAATATTTGCAAAACAATAAAGGGTTTTTCAAAATCAATGTCGTTGTGGAATACATTCCAACGTACTAACGTACTTTTTGAATAAAAGTAAGTCCAAGACAAACACAACCCAAAATAAAAAAAAAATCATCAAATATAATGTTCTACAACCTGCTGAAAAGTTTTGGGTTAACTACCTAACACCCTTTATATCAGAAATAACAAAAGGGAATTTCAATACAGCGTGACCCCGTTTACCCGCGGAATAGTCTGGCAAGGTCGAAGATCGCGGACAGCGCAATAAAATAAAAAAATGAGATGCAAACGAAAAAAAAAAGATATTTGTGAATAATCCATCCCGTGAACCATCCGCTCGCGGATAATCGGGGTTCCACTGCACACCCATTAAATGAACAAAAACAAGAAAAGAAAAATGATTGTATTCTTATTACCACATAAAGTACCGACGCAAAAACAAAGTACAAAGTAATACAAATAATACAAGAAACTGAACTGGAAGGATGCTTTTTCTATAATCAAGACGCCAAAATTATCCGCAATGAGAATAATGCTATAGTCGTAACTTATTTCTCAACAAGCCAAAGGAAGACGATCGTAGGTTAGCGTCAATTAACGATGATCTACGCATCAAAATCATTCTAGAATCCATTGACCCTCCATCGTAATAAAAAAAGCACTGCCAACAAGGCGCCTCTCGATAGCTCAACTTCCTCGAGGAAAAAATATCTTCTGTACATATCTACTATATTCTTCCATGTACAGAAACTTGCTGTGCGTACACAACATGCCGCCGCGTTAAGCTCTAGGAGAGTTTATTGCTCTCTGCTGATGATACAAAACGCGAGTCAGCGTTAAAGGCTGACAATTTACTAGCGAACCAAAAACAGCACGATGTCTGTGCGATTAATGTTTACAAAACAAGTCAAAATAACGCGACGAGCGAACCACTTACGTGTGCTGACCAAATATAGAACCCTCAGCAGCGGTGAACGTGAACTTGAACTTGATCAACGATCGCGTTGTTCTATTTTGAGCGGATTAAAAAAAATCACAGATCCAAAAGATCAGTACAAACGGGAACGGAATATTCAAGTTGTCACGTTGCCTGTTTATTTGTGTCAATAGTTCTGTGTTGACAGCGGTCAACAAAAAAAAACATACAATAACTACAAAGAGAAGGAGAAAGGACAACAAAAGGGTGTTATTGTGTTGTCTTTCTATCCCTGCTCGTAAGTGCGCGACGGTTCGGTGACCGTAAGTTATCGCTACCACTAAGGAAGCATTCACAAAGGAATCAAACTTGACGCTCCATTTGCGTCTTAAGTGTACAAGCAGTATCACAGGATTTACCCGTGTGTATCATGCGCATCTCGTTCTGGCTTTGTAATGACACGCTAGACTAGATGGTTTCCACAAGCCGCGATTCCTTTGATGCAACTTGATGGTTGTGGAATACACGCACGCTACTTACAGATTTTAGTCTAACCTAATTTACATGACGAAAAGTGTTATCTTCTATGTTACGGCCAACAGATCAGTGTGGTTTACCGTTCAGTATTGCCTCAGTGAAATCTCACCTTTACCAAAATGAGTGTAGAAAAATAATCATGAGAATATGATGTTGTGATTGACGTATGCAAGCATACGAAATGTGCGACTGAATGAACCTTAGAACAATTCTATAATGTTTGGATCCTTCTTTATTCTCAATCAGTTCAAACAGCCTATTTGATGTGCCTTCACCCAAACTGCGGCATGTTGAAATTTGAATCTTTTTCCGCGCACCCTAAACTGCTCGTATCGTATCCTGTCATTGAAATATTTTATTATGTATTCTTTCGAATTATAGATTTATAGATTTTATAGATTAACTCAATAACGACCTGGTATTCGAAAAATCGAACAGCAATTTAGATAATTTTTCATGTCTTTGGAAAGGGACCATATCTGCCGTTCTACGCATAGTTGTCCCATGTTCCATAATCAGCAACTGAGAAAAACGCAATCGAAGTTTTCTCGCATATTTGTCTACCAAAAGCTTTAAGCATTTCAATTTAGCAATACACCGGGTTTTTTTATAAGCACTATACTATTGTTTAATGAAATGTGATGAGATCTCCACACTGAATCAATCAAGCTTGATTACGGGTTTAAAAATTCATGATGGGACTGTTATGTCTAGAATATCAACATGGGGCAATTGAACTTGATATTGTTTTTTGATACACTGCATAAAAACATCGTTTTATGAAGAAATGAGTGATCTGCAACACCTTCGCCGAATAAAAATCTCATTGTTATTAAGCATTCGCTAACGAAGGAGTGCATTAGCCCTGCTGAAAGTCTGACATGAAATTCTTGTACTTAAACCGATTTATTCGACAGGGATCTACAAAAAATACATGGTGGGACAGTTATGAATAGAATATCAACATGGGACAATTGAGCTTGATGTTGTTTTTTTAAAAGCTGGGAACAAACTATACGTTTTTTTGTGTTCCGTAAGATTATTTATGCATAAAAACAACGTTTTATGAAGTGAAAATCGTCAAAAAGTAACATGGGCAACTATGCGTAGAGCGGCAGATATGGTAATGCTTCAGCAATAGTAATGGCATCATTTATTTGCTACCACTTGCCATCGATTTCATTTAATTTTGCATAACTTTATTGGGTAATAAATTCGGTTCGACCTATCTGGAAGGTCGAAAAATAATAAATTTTCGTGATTTTTTTCGGATGTTCAGAATAATGTGAAGGTGTTCGAGTATTTTGGTTATTGTTTTGAGATATATTCGAAGATGTATTTTCTATTTTTTGAATGCACGAATAATGATTATTACGCTGTTGACAGCTGGATGCGTCTGAAAATCTGAAGCAACGGGGTGTCGAGAACGAATTCTAATGAATATATTGAAACTTCAGGACAATACTTAAAGCGTCACATAGGGGTTTTTTTTAAATTCGAAAAATTGTCAAAATGGTGCATAACCAGGCAAATAACAAAACCTTATAAAATAGGAAAATATGTAAACATTTTTATGGTATTACTTTGATAAAAGAACGCAACCATTCGATTGGACTTCCTAATGGGAAAAAATGCAGATTCTTGACAATGTTCCATTTATTGTCATTTCCCAGAAATGGGATATTGGAAAAACATAATTCTTAAACATTGAAGTTTCTTTATACCCAATAATCAAAATTACTCCAATAAACTCCACATAATTCGCATCACGAGCAAAGCGAGGGATTGGAAGTAATTTTTCCACGAAATTCGACACGCTACAAAAAAAATGTCAGAGAGAGTAGAATTTTCACATTTTCATTATATCCTAAAATGATTAATGAGGAAATGGAATGGTTACAGTCACCTCTAACAACCGATATTCAATATTGTTTAAACGCCAGCAACGTCAATTCGTTAATTAGTGTTTTAATACAATGTAGTTTACTATTCCTTCCTTGTCAGTCATATCAGTTCTGCCTAGAAGTTCAGGATATTATTGAAGTTGATATTTACTCTCGAGGGTACTCGTGAGCAGCGTCCAACATTTTCGAAGACGAAACGTGAAAATCGACTCTCCTCTCAATCGCTTCGCCTCTACTAGCACTACTTCGGCATTTGTCGTCAACATGACTTGAATCGATTAAAATGAATTGAAGAGCGTAAAGAGCGAGGATGACTGATGAACTATTCTAGCAAATGGTCATATGACCTGACCAATGACTACAAATCTGTCTCTCCATTCAACCTGACTCTAATCCACCACTAATACTCCACCGTGACATGAATCTCGGTGCCCGCGTAGGCAATCTTATTTTGACGTCCATATAAAATGGCACGAAAACATGATTTCTTATGCAAAAAAGTAGTTACAGTTTGTTTACCCACCGTGTACTAAAACATCGATACATGCACAACGTAAATAGAATACCAGGTACATTCCATGTAGTGGCAGGCAAAGAAAAAAAAGAAAACAATAATTTCAACATGACAGTTGTACTATATTTTTGGAATTAGCTTCTATGAATTGGAGAGCGTGTTTATCACACAGACGATGTAATATATCTGGTAATTCTATTTACATTGATACAAATTTGGGTACATGATACATGAGAGAGATAAACGAATTCAGTCTGGGGGGAGTCACTTCAATTTTCTGTAAAGTCCATTTGACGGTGAAGAAAGAAATGAGCTCGGAGCTTCGTTAGAATAGCTAGCGACCAGGGGGGCCGAATAACTGTTGATTCATGTTGACCGAGAAACTGCTGGAAGAAGTAAAACGTGTTACTTTCATTCGTACTCATGAATCAAAAAGGTGAGTACACCTGTAGTTATGTTATTCGTGTGTAAAATGTACATATTTAATCAGGTCCCGCTGTGGTCCAGCCAGAAAAAATAGTTGGAATAAATTAATACCGCCGAAAAATATGAGAGACATCGTTTTGATGTCTTCGGAATATTTGCTTGCGGACTCAAGCCGCGTTATTTGCAAATGTGTCCTAAACACCGAACATTGACAGTTACACAAAAATCTATTTTTTATTTTGTTCGATACAAAAGTAAAATGTTTATCAACGTTTGAGAGACATACATTTTGGGGGAAAGATTTTCAGCTTTCATACCTCTTTTCCGGCTGAACGAAGTGGTATGATAATCACCTTATTTCGATAGACGTAATGTATACGAAAGATGTTTGCTACTCATTGATCCCAAAAACTTGTTCTAAAACTGCTTTGAAGGTAAACTATTGAAATCACAATATCCAGCACTATGAATATCTGCTTGAGTTTCATCTCAGTCGTAATTGGTCAGCAGTTGATGCATGTTGGCAACAAAAGCAAAGTTTGTTTTGTGTTTTACTTGCGTTCATGAAAATGGTGTTTTCGAAAAAAAAAATTGGTTGCCAAATGTCTTAAAATTGCATGAAACGTATAGATCTACTGTCATCTTGATTTTTTTTTGTTAAAAATCGGTACTCTGGGACTTTTCTTTTTTTCGGAAAGCGAGGCAAAACGTATGTCAATAGTCATCTGGATTTTTCATATAGATTTTTTTGTCAAAAATTGATTTTTAAGCTTTTTTTCCGTCTGAAAAGTCGATTTATCACAAAGAATATTGACGTGAGACTATGTCTAACCGGAATATAATATATGGTGGGCAAAATGAAAACCTAAACACAGAACATGCGAGAAAAAATGAACTATTTCGAATGCTTATAACTTATGACATTTCTCAATAGATCGAAAAGTTTTTTGCCTCATTTGATAGGACATATTACATATACATCTATCATAACTAATAAAATGTTATTTTTGTTATATGTGCCTTACATTACATGTCTGCCATACAAATAAAACACAAATTTCTTCATAACTCCAAAAATTAATCAATCAAATGAACCCAAATTTGGCATGTGGAGGTTTTAGGGTGCACTAAATGTTTCTATGGTAAATAGACACTCCTCCTACCTTTCTAAGGGATGGAGATACTGCCATAAAAATGAAGCATAAATTTCTACATAACTCAAGAACTAATCTAACAAACGAAACCAAATTTGGCATGTGGAGGATTTAGGGGGTAGTAATTGTTTCTATGGTAGTTTGACAATCCTTCCCTCTCTGTGAGGGGAGAGGGGCTGAAAAACTCGAGAACTATTCAAGCAAATGGAATCAAACTTGGCATAAAAAGTTTTTAGAGATCGATAAATGTTTCTATGGTGGTTTGACACTCCTCCTTCCTCCCTCAGGGGGATACTGCGGAACTCGAGAATCAATGAATAATAATAATATAAGGGCAACTCTGAAGGGAAATGGGAAAATTCGAAAAATTCAATTCCCATATGTTCTATAATTACATAGTGACAAGCGCTGTTAGTCCATTTGATGTTTGCGCCAACGAAATTGATTTTTGTTCGAAAGTGATAAAACACACTCCTATATCTTCTTCTATCCATATCAATAACAATGGATCGGCGAATGTGTTGATAAGAGCAAAACTCGAAGAAGGAATTATCCGATTTAGGGCTATCTTCATTCTATCATATTTTCTGTATCAAACATTTATTCGATGTAACAGAGAAACATGTTATTTGCAAGTGATTGAAAAATCTTGAACGAGAATTCTCCTAGGAAATTTATATTAAAAGTAAATTGTAAAGGGTCAATTAGAAGATGAATGAATGAACAGTCCTACGGTTGGACCCATGACCGTAAGTAAGAAAACGAGAATGTTTGGAGGTATCGATAGCAAAAAATAAATTTTGGCGTGACAAAGTTTTCCGGGTCAACTAGTATAATATACAAATGATATACCAGTATTGGGGAGTAGCGCATTTTCTGTTATTTTTAGGTTCATTTAATGTAATAAATCAGGATGCCTATTTAGATATGTTTGATGGAATAAAAGTTTTTTTTTCTTTTGTCTTGGATTAATGATCGTACAACAAAGCGAAAGGCAGTTTTGTAAACGATTGGAAATAATGTCCAACTGTGCTTCGATGAAAAAATGACAGTATTTTTTTTGTAATTTAAATTTTTAATAATTTTATTTTTTGATAATTTAAAAAATTTGTGTTGTTTGATTGACGGAAAAATTTAAATTATGTTCTACGCCAAAATAGTAATTTGACATTGTACAGAATTTATTCATGTTTCCAAAACTGTCTAACGATATACTGTGGGACCATTATTTCTAGAAAAATTTACAATCAAAGACACAAGAGAAAAGATCTTCCATTCGATCAAAAATACCTCATAAATATTTATCACGATTTTGTTTTATAGTGTTCACAACGTCGAAAAAATTGTTGTCTTTTTTTGCAAAAAAAAAAAAACCAAAATAATGCTCGATCAATGCATTGAAATAATTTCAAACAATGTCAAGTTCGGCAGAGCAAACCGAACCAATTTTGGTTTTCACACTACTTCCAATTCAACACCAATTAGAAACATTATTGCATTTCCACTTTTTGTTTTGATTGTTCCGACAGTTCCACCACAAAAAAAAATATTTGGAAACATCTGATTACCATCTCGGTAGTTACATGTTTTTTCTCAGCCACCCAAGTCAGCCGCGGACCAACCAACACGTGCTGTTGCAACGCGAGAGTTTCGTAACGCTAGAAAAAATGTGGGGCACCAGAAAACGTACCGCAAAACGAAAACGATGATAGCAATACGAGGCGCGATTTTCCAAAAATAACAAATAATTGGGAGCAAATAACACTGAGCAGAGCTTGTCAGCATGATGCTCCGCACAAGTGGTTCCAATTGTTTAGTTTTTTTAGAAGACATAGAACACGGTTTATGAACAGTTTTTTTTATTTTGCTGCAAAATAAGCAAAAATAAAAACAGAGACAAATGTAGAATGAAGAAATTCCCCGCTTATCAGGTCGATTGGCGTGTCCTTATTCTACTTGTAGGGTAACACGGGGTGATTTGGTCATATGGGGTGATTTGGTCATATGGGGTGATTTGGACTACCCCTTTATCTCAAAAATTACGACTCAACTTGGATTTTTTATAATGTCATTTCCTTCTATCGTATGTACCTAAAGTAAAAAAAAACTTTGGTAAAACTTCACAAGTAGAGGGAAATGGTAGCATAAACACAGCAAGCACTTTGATCGTCAAAAAATGTGAGTTTTCCGATAGTGGTTTCAAGGTTTTTCCAAACAAACTTTTCGTGTATTGTGCAGTAAAGTTCTGTTCGCCTACAGAAGAGGAACAATTTGATGTGGCGAAACTGTCAGTTTGGTAACAATGAATGAAATTAATTGCATTTTAATTTTTGCGTGTTGTGTGGGGTGACATGGACACGTTTCTGTGGGGTGAATTGGTCCTACAGGTTTGAGACTTTTCTTTGGTCTAATTGATTCCAGATGCCGCTGAATTAGAAAAAGAGGATGGACTACGTTGACAACGTTGGAAGAAGGAGGAGCTTGAAAGAGCAACGCAGGCCATCGAGAACGGATTTTCTTTGACCAAGCATCAAAAGTGTCTGAAAATGCTCGATCAACAGTGAAAAGATTCATGCAGAATTCGAGATGATGTCAATCCAACTTTTCTGGCCAAGACACCTGGTATCGATCCCAAAACATTGTTACTGATTGTAACATTATCCCAAAATACTTTACATAAACATAAGTATGTTTTTTTCGATGAAACACATACTAGACCAAATCACCCCACAGACGGTCCAAATCACCCCGCATTAAATTTTTATATCCAAAAATCATCTCTTTTATTTTATGATATATTTGGTAGATTGAAGATTTTTGGTAGATTGATTAAACATTATTTATTGAGAGAAAACAAGTGTAGCTCAGTATACAATATGACATTTTATATTTAGATCGTAATGGTTTGGAAATTTTAGGCGATTTGCTTAGGTGGTCCAAATTCCCCCCTTTTCCCCTATACACTGATACGGGAAGCATTCGATGTGTACAACTGCAATGATCTTGCTTCCGCATCATCAGACAACCTCTCTGTAACGATTGATGACGCACTGAGATTAGTCTTGATGGGGAACATTTTTTTCAGATTATAAGATCACGAGAATAAAATATTCTTTTGATTGTTGAAGCCAGTGGCTGGTACAAGAGCAAACAATTATATCAGTTCGCTTGGGGCTTCGTCCTGCGAAAGTAAACAGTGATAGTGACGTGTAAGTTCTACTTTTCACTGAAATCAAGGACAAGCAAGTTAAGTTTATGGCGTCATTAATTTTAGTAGAATTCTGATAAGATGAACTCCAAGTTACCCCTCTCCCCCACATACATTGTTTGACCTACATTTCCATAGGATTTCTTTGATGATCAATGTTCAACAACGTTTTTGCAAGGTTCTCTCGATTAATAAATGATTCTATTACCATTTCGTGAGACGTCATCGCATGACTACTTCTCACCGTTTATCAAGTAATCAAACGTACAAAGTCACAGCAAATAAATTTCCAACAATTAGTGATAGGAGATCTCTAAGGTCAGCTTCTTCTTTGGGGTCAAATCCAATAGCATCATCGAAGCACAAATGTTCCACCCCCAGTCACGCACAACATATAATTACAACCCAATAAAAACCAAAACAAACAAAACTCGACGACTATGACGACGTGGCTAGCAAAATAGAGCAGAACTAATACCATGCATCGCCACCCTTGCCCCCTTCCACAACTTTGAGTTCTGTTCTACCAGAAGACCAGCTGTGCCGCTCAACGTGGAAAAACTAGGTGTAGGTTAAACTGAAATTATTTCATGTTCTAGCCACCACCCATCCATCGCCAACCTCACCGCCATTCGGAGAATGTGGACGGACGAGTGGCCCTGGTGGAAATCCGTTTTCGTTTGCTATCGTGTGCTCGATGGTTGAATTGCGTTCATTTCCATCCTTGGTTTTCTTTTAGCTACATCAGACGGCGCCCTTGACACAGTCTCATTTGACTTCTTTCGTTAATTAATCAATACACCGCTCGGAATTGATTATAACAATCGCTGAGTTGGAGCGTCGCAAAACGTCCGACGAACCGTAGCGCCAGCAACAGGAGCTACTTCTTCTCCTCCGATGATACAACATTTCATGAAGGAACTGCTCCTTTTCAACATAATTTCAACCATTTTAGGTACTTGGTACATGGTTAGGAATGATTTTGAGAGTTTTAAAATTACCATCAGGTGTACATCTAAGCCATATACATCTCTTGAAGATCGTGGATCTTGCCCATCGACCTTGGCCCGTAGAGCTGAGTCATCCAAATAAAACCTGATATTCGGATTCTACTTTTGGGTAGAATACAGCGTCGCTCGTAACTTCTCTTCTATTAGTGACATTGACATTCCTGAAGCAATTTCGCAATACAAAACTTCCGTTTTTCTCTATCAAATTGGTACTTAGTTGAGGTTTGAACACCATGTATGCAACATTGTGTTCTGAGTGGTAAAGCCTGCTTCGGTTAGAATTTGGCCGCATAAAATCATAGAAATAACGTACAAAAAGGGAAGGATGTCATTTTGTAGAGTTTTAAAGAGGGGACCCCAGTCTGGGAGGGCGAAAAATCTTTTTTTTTTGTTTTGCATGTTAGGGAAGATTTTGCTCTCTCAGAAATGTTGTCCTAAAAGGGGTTTTCGATATTTGATTTCGTTGGAAAGTTACATCCGAAGGTATGAGATCACCTCAAGGGATATAGTATTGCTGTACGAATTTCCAATTGCGTTTTTCTCGAAACCATGTTTTTTCAGCCGGTGGTATCGATATCTTAGGATCGTCCATCAAAATGCATCCTTTGTACTTGGTCGACACTAGCTCGTACAGCTTCCTTGCACGGGTTTTAGCAACCAGGCTTCATTTCCGCGTCCTGTTGGAGTGTTCACCGAACTGTACTGCGGCTCGCCATGAACTTTTTCGCCAAATCCCGCAAGAAGAGCCCAGGAGTGTTGTGGACTGCTTGAATCACCTTTGCTCGTAGATTCCTATCATATATTCCTCCTCTACGCCTGATTGGTTTCACCCGATCGAACGTAAGGATCTGCCGGTAACGTTTAAGTACGGTGTTTACAGTCGTTTTAGGAAATTTGAAGAATTCTGCAATCTTTCCTCCTGACCACGTTGTGAACTCAATGTGAGTGCGCAGATTTTTTTCCCACGTTCCATCGTGGATAACTTTTGAATGTGTCCTCCAATCTTGATGAAATTTTCAATACAAAATAAACAACTATCCGGATCAAAATGCTGTCAATAGTTCCTTAACTTTGACTTTCGCGATTTTTTTCAAAGAGAAAATAACTTATTATGATCAATCTGATATCACAAATTTAATAGGTACATATTACTTAACAAACAAACAAAAATTGGTGTCAATTGGACTGTCTCCCGAATAGTCGCAACCGGTTTGTTGACTCCTTGCAACCAAAACCTTGTAAACTGGTGAGATTTCTACAAGTTTTTCTAGTGGACCGATTTCATCCAAAGATTTTTTTTACGTAATCTCGGATATATTTCCTGTCATCGTACGAAGGTTTTTTTCAAAATACTGATTTTTGTCGAAATAGTGACATTTTTTGTAAAAAAAAGTGCGTTTTAGCCTCAAAAGTCTAAGACACAAATATTCACCAAAATTATATTTTTCAAAATATAGAAAAAATCCTACGTACGATGACAGGAAATTTAGTGACGTATCTGGGAAAAACTATTTCATCAAAATCGGATCCGGAACCGGAACGGTCCGGAGGTAGAACTCCCACCAGTTTGCAAAACTTTTTTTTTTATCTGTATTGTAGTAACTTTCAACTCATTTGGCTGGTTCGTCACTTTTACTTCCATTTTTGGAAGAATATCGGGAGTGAGAATTGAACTCGTGACCTTTAGCGTGAGAGGCATGGATGTTACCACTACGCCAGATCGCCTCCACAGTTTGCAAAACTTAGTTTCGAGAAAAACGCGTTTTAAATTTTGAATCCGCGCTCCTTACGCAAAGACTTAGGGTTCACTAATTCGCTTGTAACTTTGGAACGGAGCAACGGACAAACCAGGGACAAAAACTACATAAAGTAGACATCCCAGAGAACTTTTTTTTTCTCTTTCAAGTTTGCAAAGTGTACTACCCACTGAATGTGGCAGCTAGGGACGCTTGGCTATGGAAACTACGTCCGCAACTTGTTGGAGCTATTGTTAAAAAAGAAAGAAGACAAAGCAAACGAAGATACAGAAACAAAAGAATAACATTGATAGAAACAGAAGAAGAAAGCCGTAATCGACATTCCGAAAAAAATCCAGGAATTTTCCGAAGATATGGAATGATGTTTACAAAAGTGTATCAATTTGAAGGGTGCAACTTTGTTAAAAACAGAAAGCGTATTAACAGATGAGTAACTTATACAGCCATTCCATGCCAAACCGATATAGTGGTTCTCAGATTTCCGTGAAAAGCGGTAGTTTTGTTCCTTATCGCAAAATAATAGACCCGCATTTTTCTATTTTTTATTAGGGTGCCCATTTCCATTTGTGTTTGGGTGGGTGTTTTGAAAAATCATTTATTTTTCATTTTTCCAAAAACGACTTTATTCAAAAATTCATAAGTTATGTACTACTAGATCGATTCAGATGACCGAGATATCAAATTGAAGCCAATCAGCTGGTCTTTTTTAGAAAAAAATTTATAGTTGAAGGAAATTGAAATTTTGTTTCCGTTATTATTGATTGTATTTGTTTTTTATGGCATTCATGGTCTCGGGACCAAGGCCGATATATTTTTTCATATTTTTTCTGGAAAGCTGAGGATTTTTCACGTAACATATCTCGAAACTAGTGAGGCGTTTTTTTTATTATATTGGACTGGTTTTTTCATTAGGATGCCCATTTCTATTATAGGGAAAAAATATTTTTTGGATCATCGGTTAAATTTGAAAAATTATAACTCAAAAACTAAAAAAGACGCCTCTCTGGTTTCGAGATATGTCATGTGAAAAATCTTCAGCGTTCCAGGAAAAAAATATATTAAAAAAATATAGCGCCCTTGGTGCCGAGACCATGAAAACAATAACAAACAAATACAATCAATAATAACTGAAGCGGAATTCAATACCAGTTAATTATCTTTAATTTGATATGTCAACCATCTGAATCGGTTCAGTAGTTCAAAAGTTATCAATTTTTGAAAAAAAATCATTTTTGGAAACAAGTGGAAATAATTGAGTTTTCGGACCACCCTAAAATAGACATGGGCATTTTGAAAAAAAAACGATGGGCATCCTAATGAAAAAATAAAAAAAATACCAGTCTAATATTTTGCGAAAAGGAACAAAACTACCACTTTTCACGAAAATCTGAGAACCACTATATCAGGTTAGTATAGAATGACTGTACACCCGATTTTTTTACGTTGAGGATACGTACCTCGTAAAAAACAGAAAGTAGGTTATATCTATGGTATAACCGCAATGGTGACGTAGGACTATCGTTGATTCAGTGATCCTTTGTTTGAAGTTGAATCTGAATCCATTCTGAATGAATGAATAAATGAATATTTGGGGGACTTCGAAAACGAGAGCGTTACGTTGGAGGTACAAGGTTTTATGCATCCAATATTGGATACGAAAATATTTTACTGAGGGGGAAAAATAATCTTCAGAAGCTATCCTGTTAATTGCGATTGATTGAAAAATTACAAAACCAAATGTATTTGGTCACAGTGTCACATGGATAGAAAACATTCAAATAAACTCTTTCACATGAATGTATTTTTAAATTCCCAGAGGAATTGGCAGATTATTTTCAGTAACGATTAGATATTTCCACATTTTCCTCGATACTGGAAGCCCACCAGTGGTTAATGCTAATTCGATAACCACCTGTTAATAGCACTTGATTGAAAAATATTTGGTCACAGTGTTACATGGACAGAAAACATCAAAATAAACTCTTTCACATAAATGTAATTTTAAATTCCCAGAGGAACTGGCAGATTATTTTCCGGATCTTTCTCGATGGTGAATGGCATCCAAACGGAAAGAATTCCGTGCGTGTATGTGTATGTGTAGCGGCTGCTTCGATGGTCACCTTCTCTTCTCCTGAAGGATCGGCTTCTCTGTGCTCCCTCACAGTTTCAAACAAACTGCTTGCGTTTCAGGACAGATCTCGATCCTTCGCCGTCCAGCATCCTCAGCAACGATGTTGTCTTGTCGATGTCCTCACGAAAAATGAATGCGTCTCACCACCAGAATATCGCTTAAGTATGCTTTTTGTGCGTGATTGAATCGAGAGAAGGCGTGGTTTACGATGGCAATTTGGAAGCAAACTAGAGGGGAATGAACTCTCTGAGCTCGGAACTTTCGGCGACTGAGCAATAATCGATTGCGGGCGCATACAATATTGGATACGGAAATATCCTACTGATGGGGAAGAATAATCTTCAGAAGCTATCCTGTTAATTGCGATTGATTGAAAAATCACAAAACCAAATGTATTTGGTCACAGTGTTACATGGATAGAAAACATTAAAATAAACTCTTTCACATGAATGTATTTTTAAATTCCCAGAGGAACTGGCAGATTATTTTCAGTAACGATTAGATATTTCCACATTTTCCTCGATACTGGAAGCCCACCAGTGGTTTATGCTAACTCGATAACCACCTGTTAATAGCACTTGATTGAAACATATTTGGTCACAGTGTTACATGAATAGAAAACATTCAAATAAACTCCTTCACATGAATGTATTTTTAAATTCCCAGAGAAACTGACAGATTACTTTCAGTAACGATTAGATATTTCCACAGTTTCCTCGATACTGGAAGCCCACCAGTGGTCAATGCTAACTCGATAACCATCTGTTAATAGCACTTGATTGAAACATAATTGGTCACAGTGTTACATGAATAGAAAACATTCAAATAAACTCTTTCACATGAATGTATTTTTAAATTCCCAGAGGAACTGGCTGATTATTTTCCGGATCTTTCTCGATGCTGAATGGCATCCAACCGGCAAGAATTCCGCGCGTGTATGTGTGTGTGTGTGTAGCGGCTGCTTCGGGATCTTCCCGGGGAACCGTTTGTGGCATCACTCTCCTCCTGATGGATTCATGTCTGGCCTAAGGTGCACAAACAGGCTCTTGGTGACACCGTTCATCCGCGCTTTCATGATAAACGAAGAGCTTCACCACAACAGCGACAACATGCTCCAATCGCTGTTCAATTAGAACTGAGTGGATTTCCGAGCGGGGCTCGCTTATATACCGATTGGTGATTTCAAAAGCCTGTTTTGAAAGCAATTTTAAGACTATTGAAACAAGTTTTTGGATCAAAAAGTAGCAAGTATAGAACGCATAGACATTTTATCTTTCGAATGAAGTGTTTATCATACCATTTCGTTCAGTTGTTTAGGAGCTATTAACGCTCAAAATCTCGGTCTCCGGCGTAACGCTTTCGTTTTCGAAACTTTGATTTTACACCCCGGTATAGAAATGAAAGACGTAGTCCTACGTCAAAACCGCGTTAATTGGAAAATCCGCGTAAAACACGCAGTTTTTCAATTCGAAAATCCGCGTAAAAACGCGGTAATTGGAAGATCCGCGTAAAAAACCTCGTAAAAACCGCGTAAAAAACTGGGCTTATAAAGAAATGTTCGTTACCTTTTGACGTAGAATTACGTGTTACGGGAACATATTGGCGTGCAAATTGCAAAACGAACAGTCGGTCGCATCGCGAGAATTGTTCAATTTGAACGCTTATTACTTTGTGATTTCCTGATTAGATTTACGAGATTTTTGCATCAAATCGATTTGGATACTCCATATTAAACTGTAAACAATGAAGAAAATTATATTTTTAATGAAATTAACTATCGAACAATTGGAAAAAAAAAGTCAAGCATTATCTAAACAAAAATCTCGCGTTCTGATTGGTCGCTTGGTACAAGCTATCTCTGTTCTCCCAGTTACTCATTCAATACGAATATGGGCTTGTTGAATGAAGTATAGAGCAATTCCATGCCAAATCACCCAGCCGCAACCCAATCTTCTCCGTTTTTTTAAACGTGGTTTTAATGATGGTTATAGAGTTATACCTCGATATAAGGCAACTTTATTTTTTTTTCTCGTTACGTTATTATCTCGTTATTTTTTTTTCTCGTTACGTTATACAGGTAAACTTCGATATAACGTACATTTCACTTTCAAAATTGTACGTTGTAACGAATTGTACGTTATATCGAAGCATAATAAAGTACTCACAAATGTAGTCTATAATACATTATTGTGTTGCTGTTTTAGTCAAGTTAATGAATAACTTCAATCAGAAGACGAGGCCAGCCTTTCTCATGATGTTTCCCTTCGTACTGTTGATTAAAGCCTGATTCATTTAGAATTTGGAATCACAAAACCAGCTGTAAATCGAGATTGATTGAAGGTACAAAACTTGTTTTAGCATCACAATACAGATAATTCATTGTTCTATCAGAAAAAAAAATATTGAAAAAAAAATTCCTTTACACTTTGAAAAGGTGTACGTTATATCGAGTGACGTTATATCGAGGGTACGTTATAACGAGGGTACGTTATATCGAAGTTTCCCTGTATCGAGTTACGTTATATCGAAACAAAAGAAAATATTTGATTGATGCAAAACTGTTCATGATTACTCAAAAATGCGCAAAAACTAATTTTCTATCACCCAGCAGTATTTATAAACCTTTCTTATGCCCTTTTAAGATAATATCCGTAGACAAACATGATCAGTTTTAAGTAGAGGAAAAGGTCTGAAAAAATTGAAGTGAAATTGGTATTAATTAGTGATGAAACGGATAGTAGTTTGGCCTGATAGCCGGATATCCGGCAGTCGGATATTCGGCTTTTTTCATTCGTGAATACGAAACTGGATGACACTGCATTTGAGCATGAAGCGAATAAAGAATTACATTTTAGAAGAATTGAACACATTTTTACATAAAAAAATGAACTATGAATAAATTTCCCGTTTCCGTGGATATCCTTTAATAGAGATTCAAGTTTTCTACAAATAATCTTTAACAGGGTTTTTTTTCTGATAAGGATTCAACTACTTAGGAGATGATCAGAATTATTTAATTGTAACCTTTTTAGACCCGAGGATCAAGACAGACTATTTAGGAGTTCTTGAAACACGAACAGCCTTGCTGGCAAATGTTATTGGAGTAAATAAAATATCTTTCGACGAATCTTCTGAGAGTTACTGCTCATCGTCGTCTTCAAGAACTGTAAATGAAACAAAAGAGATGAAACTGAATCAAACCTTATACACGAAACTCACGACACACCTTTTAGGACTGTTTCAATGAAGTGGCAAATGAAAATAAGAGTCGCGTTCAGGAAAAAATCCCGTTGCTAACGGAATCGACGAAATATGAATCACGTTTGCGATCGATTCTAAATTTGGTGGTCATTAAAATCTAAGCAGCCAATCGAGGACAAGGATTTGCTAGAGTTTATCTTTCAGCTCCTTGCAGTAGTACTATAGCGAAGACTGTTCTCTGAAGTTAGCCTGGTTTACGAAGCGAAGCGTAATCTGTTGTCATCATCAACTTCCGAAAATTTATTATTTATTCATTATAATGATAACCACTATGTTATTTTGAATACTGTTCATAAATTAATATTATGAGTAAATAATAATTGAACTTAAAAAAAAAATCTGGCATTTCTGTAATCAATAAATACTTTTTAATTATGGATGAATGGTTTTGCTATGCTATGCTAGCTAGCTAATGTGTTATTTTTTTATGATCTATGCTGTTTTTTTTGTCGGCCTATTTCCGACACTTCAGTGCCAATCATCGACATCAGGGAGCCTCAGAAAATCTCAACGACGCCAGCTGGGAACCCAGGGCGATCGGATTGTGAGGCTGTTACTCCAACCACACAACCACTGGTACCGTCCTTTATTTATGTTATGAGAAATTGTGGTTTTTTTCAATATCCGGTATCCAGCCGCATAGCAAATATTGACCGGATAGGCCGGATATCCTTTTCATCCCTAGTATCAATGTTTATTTTATAATTTCTATGTTTGATTTAATTTATCTCCAAATGGAAATTCCACTGAATTTTGTTCTTGAAACATGTTCATTTCACATACAAGCAATATGAACCGTAACTCACAAACGATTACAACCCCTGATGCACCTTCTTTTCTGGTCTAAATCAATGGATCGCTCTAGTATTCCACCACCCCCTATAAATATTTGCAAGTCACATACAAAGATTGATTTCCATTTGCATTCCACGATTCGATAGATTTGGTGAGACACAAAGAATACAATGTTCCGCTTTGGAACGTGGAATGTGCAACCTATCCATATAACGCGCCGCCAATAATTTCAGCGTTAAAGTTGCACTCACTCTCAAACAAAGCCGAACAAATTGCGTCCGTTTTAAAGCTTTGTCATGTGTTTATGTGCGCAAGTCTCGCCAACATGTCAGATCCACAGAGATGACGCTACCACCATACGGTAGAAATTATCACAGAAATTGAGATCTTTGTTGATTGTTTGTAGTTTGGCTGGATGGAGCTTTAATTTAATAGTAAGTTTTTGCTGAGAGAAAATAACGCGTTATTTGATTTGCGATTCAAGGTTCGAGTTTTGAAAATGAAAAAAAACAACTAAAGCTGCTTGTCAGTCAGCTAGTGTTTACCTCCCAATTACAACACCACTATAAACAGATTATAAATCGGAATCCAACCAATCATTGACGCAGGTCTTTCGCAGCAGCAATCTTTCAATCTACCCTTCAGCTCTTACTTCACGGCGCTTGCTAACTTGCAATCGTTTACAACGACAGTAAATATCGATGAGGAAGTAGAAATGAAGCGCGTGTGATGCAAATAATCATCGAGAGTTCAACTTTCGATTGTTGCGCCGCGAGAACGAGTAGGAGGTTTTTCCTGTCTTCTTCAAGGTGATGAGGGAATGTAAATGTACGCCTATCGGAGATGCGCGGCGTTCGGCGTTTGTTTACAATAGCTCGACTCTGAAGTGTACAAATCGGCCGTTGAGAGTAATTTGCTCAGGAATTAAGTCATTAAGAGCGTTAGACTGGACGGTGATAGAGTAGATTTCAACTATAAAGTGGTGAGCGTTCTACACGTTTATTTTCATATCGAAAGTGAAGCTTACAATTAGAATGACCTTTCACAAAATTGTCGCTTCCGTGGCGTTCGCGAAATTGTTCCATAGATGTCCCAAAACCGGTCATTCAACCAACTATTTGGCGCGAATACATCTCACACATTCGCCATTGACTCGAGCTATCAATTGTCGCGGCCCGATTGTCACGATTAGCCAATGGAATATAAGTGTCCTAAATGGGACACTAGTGGGGTAAGCGGAACCTACAACATGAAACCAACACAGGCATTCCCCTTTTTTCCCATCGTCCAGGGTTTGGCGATTGGTTCAAAAATTGACCACTAGCTCTATAAAGCCACAATCCACACGAAAGTAGACACGGCGGCAGTTGAAACGATTCGACATAAGTCGGGTGACCTACAATGAAATGGGTGATGATGATGAGTACAATCCATGGGTGGGTTCACCCGTGCATCGTAGTGTTCGGGTGCGTATTGACTCGTCAACATGACTCGTAACACAACTTATCCAAGCTAGAAAGTACGTTATTGATCGTGGTTGTTGAATTAATTCATCTAGGCAATGGGCCTTGAGAAAATTCATAAACGGAAAAATTGTCAACAAATCATGAAAATCATAAATGGATCAAAATGATAGATGAGTTCACCAAATAATTTGGCATTTCGACCGCATTTCGACCGCACTTCGAGAATGGGTAACTTGTGTTTTAATTATTACAAAAAAAATAGAAAAGCAACAAGTTGAATAGTAGAAATCATAAAATAATTTATCAGTATTTAATGATTCCTGTATTTCAGCATTCGGCGAAACAAAATTAGACATCAAAATTTTTAGATTTATAAAAACGGTAAAATTTGTTTTAAATTAATGCATGGAGATAAAATATACGTAATTTTCTAGTTTTGGAATATTGTCTACTTGGAATATTTTTAACATGGGTAAAAAGGAATGTGGTAAAATCGTAATTGCCTCAGCCACAATCCGCGTATTCGACTAAATCGATGGTGTTCGTCATGGGTAAATCTTTATATCCATGTGAAAATTTTATTCGAGATGACAGTAAAGCTTGCCCACGTTAAATTTCGGACACTTTTCTTTCAGTGTAGTTTATGAAATATTTCACTGATCAATGAAATATTTCACTTACACGACAGCTGAAACCCCCCTCCTTTTTATTTCGATGTCCAACATGTTTACATTCTTCTTCAGTTTGGTAAAATGGCGTCGAATCAAGTGGAAGTACGCAAACGCATTTTGCGCGAACGGCAGCAAAATCCAATACTGTCGGAACGCGATCTCGTCAAAAAGCTAAAACTGCCGAAGAGTACCGTATTTAGTGTTTGCAAATCGTTTGACCAGCGCTTAACTGTGGATCGGAAGGTTGGAAGCGGAACAAATCGAAAAGTATGCTCCCGACAGATGGACCGAAAGGTGGTTGCCATTATTGAGAAACATCCCAACCTTTCAGTTAGAAATGTGGCTCGAAAGGTTGGAAAATCTAAATCATATGTACAAAAAGTGAAGCAGAGGCATGGACTGAAGGTGTACAAAGTGAAAAAGGTGCCCAATCGTGATGATAAGCAAAATTTCACTGCAAAAAGCCGTGCTAAGGTGCTCTACACCCAGTTTTTTTGCAAAATTGTTCATGCACCATAATGGACGATGAAACTGTTGTTCTCGAAGACTTCAAACAGCTTCCGGGTCTCGCTTTTTATACTGCAATGCGAAGGAATTCCGTAGTCGAGTGTTTCCGGACCAAGAAGCAGTCTAAATTGTGGCCGGAAATCCAAATCTTTTATCTCTACCGGCACTATCAACAAAGATGTCTACGAGAAGGAATGTCTCCAGAAGCGGTTGCTACCATTCATAAGAAGCCACGACTCTCCAGCGTTTTTTTTTTGGCCAGATTTGGCCTCTTGTCACTATGCAAAATCCATCCTGGAATGGTATAATGCAAATGAGGTCAAATATGTGCCAAAAACAGCAAATCCACCGAACTGCCCAGAACTTCGCCCAGTGGAAAAGTACTGGGCTCTGACTAAGCGAAAACTATTCGAAACTAAGAAGAAAGTGAATGGCATTAATGATTTCAAGAGGAGATGGAAAAGCGCGGCCACCAGCATATCTGAAGATACTGTACGGAACTCTGATTAAGCGAAAACTATTCGAAACTAAGAAGAAAGTGAATGGCATTAATGATTTCAAGAGGAGATGGAAAAGCCCGGCCGCCAGCATATCTGAAGATACTGTACGGAACCTAATGGCAGATGTTCCCGAGAAAGTTCGTGAATTTTACAGACAACGTAATTAACATCGAAGTAAGCTTTCCTTGTTTCAGATATAAGTCTATTTTACTGAAATAAAAAATCGGTTTTGTTGTATTACGTGAATTTTTGTTCCACTGGCATCATCTTGGTGTCCGAAATTTAACGTGGACAGGCTTTAGATCTCGACGTTTCATGCAATTTGAAGTCATTTGGTATCAAACAATTTTTTTTCAAAAACGCCAATTTCCTTTACTCTCCCCTTTGATGATTTTTCCGGTTTTCAAAAAACTCAAACTTTGACGGCTGTGCGACACTAGTAAAAGAAGCTGATATTTTGCATAAGGTTTTTCGTGGGAATCGACATTTTTAATCAAGTTCCCTTTGAAAATTCGAAGGCCACTTTTTTCCCATACATCCATTGGCACTATAATGTGCTCGAACAAGAGAGTATAAAAGCAAAGCGAGACAATCGCTCATCCATGGGGAGTGCTTGCATATTCTCGCGCTCGAGTAAGGGAGAGTCCGTAGCTTGTTTTTATAGTCAGATTTGATTGATTTTTTCTCTTACATTCTGTCAAATATACCGGGAAATTGTAGTCTGTAGTCTGTAAGAACTGTATTTATCATCTAAATTTATATTATCGCCTTCAAAATAGTCCCCTTCTGAAGCAATACACTTTTTTCCAACGAACAATCCAGTCGTCGAAATACTTTCTATAGCTGTATTCAGGAATTCAGTTCACGCAGCGAATTCGTTTTTATGTCTTCGATGCTGTCAAAACGGGTTCCACGAAGCGGCAATTGAAGTATCGAAAATAGGAAAAGTCGCACCAATGTCTCGTCACCACTAATTTTGCTTTGAATGAACGTGGGATTAGAATTTGATCATTCATCATTTTTGGAGAACATTGAGCACTGTTGGCACTAGTCGTGCTGTAACTTCGCAACTCATGCCCGAAACATCAACCAATAAATGACGAATGAGTCTCGTGAGTGGTATTGAATTCACTAGCTCTCACAAAGTTAAATGACGATTTCCGAGCACCATTCCTTTTAGTTGAAGAAGTGGATGGTCGTCCTTGATGTAGTAAATCATTCATCTCTTCTCGGCCATCTTTGAATGTCTTATACTGTTCATACACCATTGAGTCACCAAATGTATTCTGAAACATTTTCAACGTTTCGGAACAATGAATTTTGGTTGCAACACAAATTTCTCACGAAATTGAGAAGTGAATATGGATACATTTTATAACGAGTTTTTTGTTTTAATTTGTCTACTCCCATACATTCCATTACAGAAAACTAGTTCCGGATGTGTTTCTAGATATTTCGTGTTCATGTTTCAAATTTCGGTTGGAATATAAGATTTAATCTCAATTTAATTTCAAATTATTGATAAGCATGAGCGACGCTGTTGAAGGGTGATCAACTTTTTCAAAATTATGTTAATTTAATTTTGATGTATTTCTTTTGGGTGTGCATTTAAAATGCTCTACTCTGATTCCTCTATTTCGATTTTGACATTTGCCCTTCAGATCTCAATATGGCGTCCAAGCAACCCTTGAATATTTTGCGCAGCGGTCTCGTCGACTTTGAATCTGGCAGAACGCCAGATTGGTTAGAACTGTCTTCCCACCGCTATGTCTTCTTAACACATTGCGGACCGCTCACGAGATTTCTCGTGTTTCGCGATCCGTCTGTTACGGATGGATCACGAAAAAACCCGTGTTTTCTAAACTTGAAGGTTAAATCCTTGGTTTGCCAAGAATCTAACAAGGCCTACCGATGGCTCGCCTTTGTCTCATCCACATCGAAGGAAATGATCTCATTCGTGGAATCAGAACAAATGAAACGTTCAAGTTTGTCCCAAAACGTTCGGTCCTTATTGTGTTAAAGTCCCTTTGACATGGGCATAATATCTCTGTATGATGCGAGACTATGGAGCGTTGAGGGTTGTGATCCGTGGGTACCACCACCACGTTATTCTCGGCATACCAGTTGTTCACCTTCTTTCCATAATGATAGTATGCCAAATCCGGCAAAACGGTTTTGTCGTGTTCGTTAAGGAAAGGCAGCAGACGTTTCTCAAGGCTTTCCTTGAAGTATATAGTATATTTCCTGAGGAATGGTTCCGATGGCAATGCATTTCAAGCCGCAGGTGCAAGTGGCCTGACAAACCAGGTATTTCTGGGGATCTTGTATAGTTTTTTGGTCTCGAAGATGTCTGCCATCTATCCCCTTCCTATCGTTGTGTAAGTTTCCTGACCCGGAAGCTGCTTGAAGTCCGATTTTACCAACTTTGCATGCAACCAGCACGAAACTTCGCGTTGCGCGAGCAAAATTTTCAAGCGTCAATCCTCTAGCTCGGATGTCATTTGAGAACTGAAGAGCACACTTGAAAATCGAATAGAGAGATCACTTTACGCACACTAGGGTGCCAATAAATATATGGGAAAAAATCGACCCTAAAATTTCAAAAAGTCACCCCATATAAAATGTTCACACCTTGAAAAAACACCCTATGCAAAATTTCAGCTAATCAGACTTAAGGGAGAGTGGCGCAAAGCGCTCAAAGTTTGTGTTTTTTGAAAATCGAAAAATCACCCAAGAGTCATAGAAATCGGGGGTTTCGAAAAAAAAATTTTGCGCGATATGTCTTAAAATGGCATGAAACGTCGAGATCTAGTGTCATATCGAAAAAAAAAATTGTCAAAAATCGGCACTCTGGGTTTTTATCGGAATACGAAACGAAAAGTATGGTTTAGGGTGCCAATAAGAATAGTTATCTCGATATTTTGCATAGGGTAAATTATCGTGCATATCATCGTTTCGTAGCAAGTTCCGAATGAAAAATCAAGATAACTGTTTTTATTGGCATCCAAAATCATACTTTTCGTTTCGTATTCCGAAAAAATACTGGCCCAGTGCCGATTTTTGACAAAAAAAATTCGAGACGACACTAGATCTCGACGTTTCATGCCATTTTAAGACATTTCGCGCAAAAAAATTTTTTCGAAACCCCGATTTCCTTTACTTCCCCCTTGGGTAATTTTTCGATTTTCAAAAAACTCAAACTTTGACCGCTTAGCGCCATTCTCCCTTAAGTCCGGTTGAGCTGATATTTTGCGTAGGGTGTTTTTTCGAGGTGATGAACATTTTTTATGGGGTAACTTTTTGAAATTCGAGATGACCATTTTTATTGGCACCCTAACGCATACACATACAAAATCGGTGTAAGGTTTTTGAGATGCACTCAAAAGAAATATGTTAAATGAGGTTGGCCAAATTTTGGTCGTTCTTCCCTTTTTTGAACATACAATTTTTAATTACATATATCTTTATCGCAGCGTCTGCTTAGAATGTAATCTCACAGGAAAATAATTTTCAGCTAAAGGACGCAAACATAGAGAATACGTGCAGTACACACCAACCCATCCGGCCCAAGGTCCAAAACGAACAAGCTCTGTTGGATGATGTTTGTGAAATGGCCACAACATTATAACAAATAGCTTCGTATATATCAGCATCGAGTGCAGTTTGCCGTCGTTTAGGCAGTATACATGATTACGAGGCCAAACCATAAGCGGAGGCGGAGTGGACAGGAGATCTTGCGTAGCTTGTAACATAATAACAATGCCTCATCGCCTCAGTCCCTATCAACACACAAGCCCAAGAGCTTACGCCATTTAACCGGCAGCACGAGCATCGAAGAGAAACTCGTTCATAGTCAACTCAAGTGTTGGGGCGGTGAACGAAATTATGTCATACCCTATAAAATAAACGATGTGGTTAGAGAGAAAGAGAGAGAGAGAGTGAGCTTCTATTTTAATTAAACTTAAACTGGCATTAGTTTGTTTTGCGGCTAGTTATGTTAATTGCATGTTGGAAGCGTAATTGGGTTTGATCTTGAATGCTATTAGCTATGCAAGTAGAAAATATGGTTTGGAATTGGAATATCGCATAGTCGACCAGCGCAGATGTTCAAATATTTGCGATCTTCCTGAGGAATATCATGTCGAATCATCGGAAAGCAACTATAAAATGTAGTAGCATTCTCATTGAGACACACATTATCCATCGAGAAGATGTCTAGAATATACCTGCTGGTGACAACTTGCTTCACTTTAATGTTGGTAAGTATAAAGCAGATGGCAAGTCTTGAAAGGATTTTAATCTATTCTATCCAGCTCCCATCAACACTAGGGGCACCGTTTTTTTGGTTCCCACTCTGGTATCCAACGGCCAGCAGCGGCACCAGTTCAAGCAGCGGTGCTGTTTCAAGCAGCACTAGCTCGACTAACACGCCAAGATCTCCAGTAAATGCATCAATTTCCCTCGGAAACCGATTGAACACGAGCGCAGTGGAGGATTTAGGAACCGTGATCGATGGATTGACCATAGCCCGCAGTAAACGTTTCGTGCCACTGCTCCCACCGAGTTGGCCAGGGTTTTCTCTATTCCAAAACATATCTGGAATATTTAACCGACAAAAGCGTTCCTCAGAAGCGATTCCATCAACAGTCAATGAATCAGTGATTAAAATTGGTCACCAAATTATTAAACTACCTCCTGGAGGCATATCTAATTTGACCATCCATATCATCGACGGAGGGTCCTATCCGCCATTGCAAAACGTTCCAATTCAAACCGGAACTAACGACACTTGGATACCATTTATAGAAAGAATTAAGGATGTTTTTGATAATTTATTTGTTTAATTGAAAATTTGTAACAAAAAAAATGAGTTCAATTACTTCCCATCCTATATGAGTGTGTGCGTTGTCATGACTGATGACAACAACAAATGTGGCTATTTTCGGCGAACTTCTCGAGCGAAACTTGAACTACAACTACTACCGCAACCGTGTGATGAGAGAGCAAAATAAATATTTCGGGATGATTGTGTCCGCAACAGCAGAAATCTGTAACCGGTGAAATTGTGTAAAATAGATTCAGGGCTATTTTTAAAAACCGCCGGCTTTCCGCACGCTGCTAAATGAGGAAAATTTAGTGTGAGAGAATTGGGGCTGAAAGCAAGACGCCGTCGCCGTCACCGATCGCAAATTTTATTTCCTGCTCATGCAGTGAATGCTAAAGTATGGCGTTCAAATGTTTTCAAAACAAGATGAGGAGATGATGAGGATGCACATTTCTTCGATAGATATTGGGTATCCACATTTGGTGATTTGAAAATCTGGATATGATCATGGAATTGGACTGATCTAAACATCATGATTGATGGTGAAATTAGGTATGAATTTTGTGAATAATTAAGTGTTCACGCTAATTTTGAGTATCAAGTGCCCTGAAGAAGAAGAATTTCAGTCAAAATTTGCTCTCAAGCAAGTCAGAATTGGTTAAAAACATAGGTTTATATGTATGACATCGAACATTTAGTTCAATCGTCGTATCAAGGACTCTGGCTGCCTGTCGTTCTAAAGGCTGATTTAGACGATGCCAGTCAGCGCTTTAGTTGAAGTATCCAGTGAATAGAGAACAGACATTCTGTTCAAGTTAGAGGCCAATTAATTGTTCGATACTGGTAAAAGTAACTTGAACAGTGTCTGTTCTCTGTTCACTGGATACTTCAACTAGAGCGCTGACTGGCATCGTCTAAATCAGCCTTAACGCACTGTTAGTGCAGGACTGCGAAATTATCGCTGGCGTGAAAACACATTATACAGGGTCTTTCAGATTAAGAATTTATTTCCTTAAGAAATAATCCACATTTTTTGCTATGCAGCACCTTTCGCAGAACGACAACAGAAAATCCGAATCGGTTGTGAAGTGACGGCGTTGGAGAGAGCAACCACTGCGGAACAAATTTTTACTTTCAGTTTTCCATCGGAAAAAATGGCTCTCACCGCTGTAAAGTTTCTTGTTCAAATCTGACTTGGAATGTGCTACACTTTGACGCCCCTTCTAACTCGGAAACAAAAAATAAATAAAAACCTCGATTTCCTGTCTCCGCTTGGGTGATTTTTCGGTTTTCAAAAAAAACTCTAATTTTTACTGTCTGCAACACCAGTGAATAAATTCCGATTAAGCTAATATTTTGAATTGGGTATTTTATCGTGTAAATCAACATTTCGTACGAAGTTCCGTATGAAAAATCGAGATGACCATTTTCATTGGCACCCTAAACCATATGTTTTGCGTTGTATTCCGAAAAAAAAGATCCAGTCCCAGAGTGTCGATTTTTGATAAAAACAATTTTGAGATGACAGCAGATCACGACGTTTCATGCAATTTGAAGACATTTAACGCCAGGATCCAGTTTTCATCCATTTTTGAGAGCAGACGAATTTCATGCCAACTCGTCTTAGGAGTTGGCAGCACCATCTCAGATAGTAGTGAAACGTTGTGGGTGTAAAGACATGGGTAATTTAAGCAACTTGGCATACTTGAAATATTCGAAAAAGAATTAAACTACTTTTTGGAAAAAGACAAATTTTTTTTCTTAATTTTTTACAAAAAAATTATAATTTAAAACTATGATACCTACAAAATTCTTATCAAAGGATGAAGTGTAGGAAATTGTTTAAATTTTCACAAAAAAAATACCAAAATTTTTTTGGAAAAAATAAATCGCTGACAGAAAAGTTATTTTAAAAATTAATATTCATTTTTCTCAAAAACGTCTATACATCGGCAGATGGGCACTTTTACAGGGAAAAAGTTTTTCGAACAACAACTTTTTTATGTTTTCTTTGAAAAAAAATACAACTAACCCTAATTTTGTTTAAAGTTATATAGTGTATTCGACAAAGTTTTATATCTTGTTATGTTCCAAGAAATTCTTTGATAATTTTTAATGAAAACCAAAATAATTTCCAAAATTTCATTCTTTGATGGATTTGGTAGGTCTGATAGATTTTTGTAGGGTTTTTTTTAATTTGGGTTTTTTCAACTTTTCTTCGGAAAATCTTAACTTAAAAACTATAAGATCTACAAGAAGTTGATCAGAGAATGAAATGTAGGAAATTACTTAGGTTTTCGTTAAAAATTATCAAAGAATTTTTTAGAAAAAAAATTTATTGAAAAAAAAAGTTTTTTTTTGAAAATAAAATTCATTTTTTTTCGAAAACATATGCTTTTAAAATTCTGAAAAAATAAATATGAATAGCCCTTAAAACTCCAACAAGTTTTCCATACATCGGACGATGGGCACATTTACATGGAAAAAGTTTTTCGAAAAACAACTTTTCCTATTTTTTCTTTGAAAAATACTATTTATGTTTGATTCGTAACATTTTTATGTGTAAATTATCGCAATTTACATGCTCTGCTAACTTTTCCCTATTAAGAAACATGTCAAGAACATGTCAAACGTGAGAATTTACACACAAAAATGAAACGAGCAAAACATAATTTTTTCAGGTGTTCCTTTTTTGTGAGCGAAATTTTTTACCAAAAAAAAATTGGCATTTTTTTGTGAAAATTTAAATAATTTCCTACATTTCATACTTTGACGAGAATTTTGTAGGTATCATAGTTTTTAAGTTTTGTAAAAAATTAAGCGTACACGATGCCAGCCCCTTTGATTTCTGAAACAAAAAAAATCGAACAGAGTCTGAATCAGTAAAGATGCCGCTATCGCATGAACCTCGGACAAGTCAGAAACATGTTTTTTGACAAATTGGCGCCCGTTTGAAAATAAAAATAGCAATTTAGCACGTTTTTTATGACGATTCCAATTTTTTCCAAATAGTAATATTAAAAAAAAACATTTTTTTATTGATTCATGTGATAGAGAGATGTATAACGATTAATTCGCAACAGTTTTGGAATTAATCGGTTTAGTAGAACTTGAGATATCGTGTACGCCAGCTTGAAAAAACTAGTTTCGAGAAAAACGCGTTTGAAGTTCTGAGTCATAGTCGTACTAGATTAGGTACAGCATTTCTAAAATGGATATAACTCGGTAAATAATGAGATTTTCGAAAAGTCTTCAGGGTATATTATTGAGTGTCTCAACTTCTGAAATATGGAAAAAAATCGAGTTTTTTTTTCAAATTTCTAGACTAGAATACCCCCCTATAAGCGAAGTCTTCTCATGATGCAATATCTTAAAATAATAAACAAAGCCATCACCTCATTTCCAATAGAAATGCGTAATTTGTCATTCCTATTGGAAAATTACCTCCAAATGAATCACCCTATATAAGTTACACACTTCATCGGGGGCGACGCAAGATGCATTTATGCACCAAAAGCGGTTTTTCTAGTGTCAGTTGTTTCTACAGAGAATACTAACACACAAACTCAAGAGGGCACGCAGAATGAATGCAGATTTCATCGGCAACAGCATGTCACAGTTTGCATATAGTTGAGCATGTAATTATGCTCAATTTCAATATGTTTAAACCGGCTCCGCTAAACAAACCTAACACAAACACACGAACGAACGTTCTCGATATTCCCCTAACGAACCGTTATGGAATACAGAACGGACTGTGGAGCCGATTGGTGTAACGACGACACGCAGACGTGAGAGAAATGAATAGAGTATTCATAAATATTGTCATTGAATGAAAAAAACGCACATAGTCGGAGGTAAGGTTCAAATAATGACTATGCACTTTGGTGACTCTAGGCGTTTAAGGAGCGCGTACGTGTATAATTGTTTGGAAAGTAGCTGTACAAATACGAAGACCGCACTTCTTTGCGTTGTCATCGATGCATTCTATTGACACTTTCCAACTGGGTGCGTGATAGAGTGGCGCGTGCGACGGTTTGCGCGTTCGACTCACCTGAAACGAAAAAAAAAGAAAAAGGGATCATTATCAATACGAAAGTGAAAAGATTCAGAGATAGATGTTCAAATAACATAGATGATTGCTCAGAATCGAACATACATACTAATTCTGTTTTACGACAACTAGTCGACATGTACACATAGTTTAACGTTACATAACATATTGTCTGATGCCATCTTGTTCACTATTGGCACAGTGACAAATCGACGACTTGGAAGCGCACTTGTTCCCTCTGTTTGCATAATTGTTATAATTGTTATTAGATTTTCGTGATGTCCTCTTTCGGCAGTCAATTCAATTGAGAAGCGAAAAATTTCAGAAGCTCAAGCTAGGACAAAAAAGGCGTTATTTCAACCGTTGTATCGTTCAGGCAGTTTAAATAATTTGTTATCGAGATGGTATTTGCGTTATCAGTCATAATGAAGCCAGTGAAAACACCTCTTCAAGCTCAGATTCGTTCAACTTAATATCTCAGTACCTCCACTGGAGGTTTGCCGATTCCCCACATATCCATCTCAGCACACGAGTTACGCAATAAAGTTTGCATTTCGTTTTCTATCTTCCGATCCGATGTTTACGCTTTACTCTTTCATGTACCAGAAGAAGCACGAGATGAAGAGTTGAACAGCACAGGCACTGATTAAAAAAGATTTGGAAAGTTGAACCGAAGCAAATAATCTGGATGTTCTGTTCGTAAATCAAGGGGATACTTAATGTTTCGGTATTGATTGTAATGCACAATGTTTTTTGTGTGGATAATTCAGGAACAATACGTGAATATTTAAAGAAGAGCTTTTTCCAAACCAATTTTCCACAGTGTCGTACCCTTAATTTCCTACATGGTGCGAAATGCAAATCACTATTACGAAAGAAGTATTTACAGCTAACATAATCGATAGGCCCCCTCTCAACATTCACGCTCATCTCTCGATTCGCATGGTAGATGACTCTGTCGCAGAGAATACGGGATTTAGTACAGTACTCGTTAGATTTAGGCACGGTTCGTTTTTGTTACTAGATCAAAATCTGAATTTCATACCAACTAGACTAGCCATCGGCAGCAACATCTCCGATTGCAGTGAAATTTTGTGTGTGTAAAAACATTTAAGTAAGTTTTCATACTTGTAGTTTAAAAAAAAACTAGAGAATTTTTTGAAAAGTTTCTATATTTTTTCATAAATTTTCTGTTTTGGTCATCAATTGAAATGAGAGAATTTTTTAAATTTTCATTAAAAAATATTAACAAAAAATGTTTAAAATTAGAATTGAATTATTTTTTTTCAAAAACGCGTTTTTCTCAATTATGGAAAAAGTATAATAACCCAAAATAGTATAGTATTCGATGAAGTTTAAGATGGTATTCAATTTATTCGCTTGGCGCCGGCAGCTCTAATTCGGATTACTTGGCTTGTCGCTGGCCATTCTTGACATTATCGGGAAATTATAAAATGTTAAGTAATCTTATCGCTAGTTCTCATTAGTTTTCGACCCTTTTCCCATAGAGCAATTCAACGCCAAATCGGCCAAAAAACAGTAAATTTTGACCCGACCTTCTCAGATTTTTTTAAAACTCGATACTTATGATGGAAGCTTAAAAAAATTTGATTGCCATATGACCAATTTGAATTACGACTGATTTTTGAAATTGATTTTTTTTTTGAAGGGCGTAATCCAAATCATTGGTCTTTCTTTCAAAAAATTGTGTCTCAAAATCCAGATGTCTGATTTAAATATGATGTTCAACAAAGTTGTTTGGAAAATTAATGAACTATTTAGGAAAAATACATTCCAAATACGCTGTTGAAAAATCTTATATATTAAAAACATTTATATCTCAACGATATTTTTTGTATGCCGTGGTAAACTCTCCTAAATGGAGATACGAATTTTTGAAAATTTATGAAATTTCAGTACTTTGTGAAATTTTAGCTTTACAAGAAGAGTAACGCAATAAACCGATTCTACACGCAATTCTGCATGAAAAATTATACAAAGTCTATTGTCCTAAGACTGACCATTTTCGATATACACTCGACAAAAGAATTAGAGGAACAGATTGCAAAGTCAGAAATTTTAAGTAATTTTTGACTTGCTGTAACTTCGTGAAAAATCAACGCGTATTGATGGGATTTATATCATTATAAAGCTACAACTTTCAGGTATTAATTGTATTACTCATATGTAGCTACGTACATATTTTTATCTTGGTGTGTAGGTTAGGGTGCTAATGAAAATGGTCATCTCGAATCTCAAAAAAATTAAAAAATTAAAAATATTTTTCCCCACTCTTTTCGCTTTGCGCCACTCTCCCTTAAGTCCAATTGAGCTAAAATTCGGCATGGGGCGTTTTTTCGAGGTGGTGAACATTTTGTATAGGGTAACTTTTTGAAATTTTAGGGTCGATTTTTTTCCATACATTCATTGGCACCCTATATAGGTGTAGTGGGCAACAATATCGGGAAGAAATAAAAAATCGATTTTTCTCTGTTTTTTCAAAGATTTTCTGGACTAACACAATTTTTTGCTAACCAACTCATCAGCAAATCCAATTAACCATATCAACCATGAAATCTGGTTCCTAGAAAGTTTCTGTAGGACCTTCTCACAAATAGATATTTCAGTTTGAATGAAAAATTACCCCTGGAATTTTTTTGGATGTCTTTTTTCAAAAATCCGATTATATAACACTAGTTTTGGATTTCCGTGAAATGTATACGAAATAGAGATATGCATACGTAAATATTAAAACCTGTCTCCGATTTTGATTTTCAAAAAAACTCAAACTTTGACCGCTTTGCGCCACTCTATTTCTACAAGAAAGTTTCTACAAGTCCGATTGAACTGATATTTTCCATAGGGTGTTTTTTCGAGGTGGTGAACATTTTTTATGTGGTAACTTTTTGAAATTCGAGATGACCATTTTCATTGGCACTCTAATGTACATGCTGGTAATCATCGCAAAAAAACTGCTTTTCGGGTTGTTTCTATTTCAGTGAAAACCATTGAAAAACACTTCTTTGCAGAACATTCGGCCGAATAATTCGAAAAAACGGTAGGTATATTGTATTGCAAGAAACTGCATTGAAGTTTGGGGGAACATGAGCATCGAAAGATATAATTGAAGTTCTTCTCAACATGTCCGTATTCCCCCTCCCCTCTCCTACTTATAGAAACATAAAACATGTTGTAAGTGTAAGTGTGTAAGCTATTGCTACCTAAACAAAACACCAACAGAATGCAAATGATGATAAAGGGCTGTTACCTGCCATTGAGCGATACTATGCGCACGTAACCACTGTAGTGTCGCCGGCAGTTAACCGCTAGTTTGTCGCCGGACGGTAAAGTGTTAAAAAATGAACTTTTGACAAAGACGCCATCTTTCCATCTTATATAGCTTGTGAAATACATAGCATTTTGGCATGGAGACTCCTGAGAAACTAATACGAATAACGTGAAATATCTGTGTGTAAATTCTCGCGATTCACTTTTTCTTGATTTTGATATGGGCTATTCATACACAGCGCGGACTCGATTATCTCCGACAGTCTCCAATTTCATTTCACTGTATATAATCGAATCCTATATATAATCGAGACAATAAAAATTGTTTTATTCATTTTTATGCATATATTTTTCGTTTTGAAAATAAAAGAAGAATTTAATTTTTGATTCATCCCTTTAAAGTCAGAAAACACCTTTGTCACATGAAAAAAAAAATTTTTTTTCCAGAATCTCTCAGAACGTGATAGACGACCATTTTTGATGAAAAAATCCTTCTACGCATATGTTCGAATTTCAACAATGCCAGAGTTATAGAACTTTTTTTTGTTTCGGACTCTGTTGCCCCAAACTGACTCTACACCAAAAAGTATGCTGCGTAAGCAAATTCTGTTGCTTTCATTTGAAAGATGAGAAAATTCAGTACAGAATATAGTAGTGGAACATCTAAATTAGTGGATTGGAATAACTATTATGGGAGTGAAAATATCAATGTTAGTAATTTTTAATGTGTGATTATTTATTCGATCCCGAAAATTCATATTGAACTTGATTGTTTCTATCAATCAAATTTAATTCACAAACCACTCTACAATTTGTTGCCAGACACCCAACTTCTATCTTTCTTAATTTCGCTGCAATATCGATATAAACAATTCTTGGTGAAAATTCAAGCAAAATCTTCAAAAATCATGATTTTACCCCACTGTACATATAATAGCCACTAAAATTCTACCTTAACGTTCAAAGGTTACATTTTTCTGGAAACAAGTTATATTTGAAATGTAAAAAAACCTTTTTTTCTAACTGTATGTAGTCGAATTCAAAGTTGTATATAATCGAGTCAGTATATAATCGAGTCCGACCTGTAATTCTTTCAGGATAAAAAAAAACATTTTTGGGAAAATGAATTTCAATTTTTTTAATGAATTCATAAACAATTTCCTACATTTCATTCTTCGACCAAAATTTTGTAGGCCTCATAGTTTTTGAGTTAGATTTTTTTTGTATTTTAGGGTTTTTTTTCCTTTTTTACAAAAAATAAAAAAATTGATCTCTATTTAAAAAACCGTAAGATCTAAAAAAAATAGTCAAAATGTGAGATATAGAAAATTGTTCAACTTTTCATCTAAAAATATATTAATAAATTTTAAAAAATACGTCGAAAACAAAAAAAAATGAAAATTAAGCTTAATTTTTTTCGAAATTGTATTTTTTTTAAATTCTATATGTAAGGAAAGGTTGGGAAATACGGACCGGATGGGAAAGATGAACACTTATGTATGATCGATGAATTACATTTTTATTTTTTGATGATGTACAAACTTGAAATACAGTATATCAACACCTTTGACACTTACTGTGTACACCTAGCTGGCTTTCTGTTAAAATTTTGAATAGAAACAAAAAAGTAATCTAAAAAGAGCAGTTCGATGTAAATTTTCGTCTGCAGATAATAAGGTTCTCATTGTTATCGAGTAACTTTTTTGGGTATTTTTCGTTACGTTAGTGTTTTACTACCACTTTTCTTCCAGCATTCGTTCCGTCAACCAACTCAGATGGCTCAGATGACTGAAATAAATCAATTCACATTACTGGCTTAGCGGTTTTTAAAACGCAATCCGGATCTATCATTCCGGAAGCCGGAAGCTATTTTAGACTTGAAAAAATAAGAAAAATTACAAGGCCCTTCTTCTACTACTATTGTTTTATTTGCAACATTTTTGTGTGTAAATTCTCCGCGATTAACATGTTATCCACAGTTTTTTCTATTTAGAAACATTTCAAGAACATTTGAATCGAGAGATACAAAAATGTTACGAGTAAATTGTATCGCTATCTTGACTTTCTACAGATTTAAGATTGGCTGATTTCTACAGAATTAAGATTGGATTGGTTGCTATCCAGAAAAAATAAATGTTCCCATTGGCGTATTGTGACTGGCGATAAAAAGTGGATCTACTAGGGAAATCCAAAACGAAGAAACCATAGACAACGACAATTTTGTCGACCATGCAATGGACGAAAATACAATAAATTTTTCGAACTGAACCATGGATTTATTTAAAAAAATCTTCAAATACTTTTCAAATATCAGCATATTAATAATAAAATAACAAATCAAACTAAACACAAAACAGATGACAGTTGTCCAAATGGCACGATATTCAAAATTCGCCAACTTAAGGCTCTATACCTTCACAAAATCCCAATCCCAATCGAAATAATGCAAATTCAACACTGTTGACAAAATCAAACGGGTACTGTACTATCAAACGTGTGTCGAAAATAGAAGCAAAGATTAAGCACTGCAAATAAAATTGGATTTACTGCCGATTTAACGTCATTATCACCCTCGTCTCCGTCGGGTTAAGCGCTATCAGTCCACGCAAGAAATGGCGTGTAGTGTGGGAGTGTCAGTGCAATGCGTAGATTGCATGCACATCGTAATATAACGATTGCGAGGGGCAGTAATTGAATTACTAATAGGTTTCGGAAACAGCAAGCCCGATAATCGATCAGAGATTGCGATTTGAGGCCATGTGGAACTGATGATCTGGTTGACATGGTGGGTCGATTCATATTTAGTTTCAAGTCACGTTTGACCGATGAGCATGTGTTGGGGTATACTCACCGTTGTATTGCAATATCTCAAGTCGAAATTTCTCATTTGTTGCAAAAAAAATCACAAAGTTTAAGTTAAGACCAAGCAAACCAAAGAAGCCAGGTTTATATTCATTAAAAACATCCAAAACGATTATGAGAAAAAGACCAGTCTTTTAAAACAAAACAAATTTCGGCAGGTCAATGCTTGTCTTTAACGGGCCAAGAACAACCGATCGATACCAACCAGTGGCGGCAATCAATCGTCCGGTGAACGCATACCCTTGTGCGTTTGAGAGGAAGTAAGTAGTTCAACAGTTTCTTTCGTTATTTTTTGGACTATCGTAATTTTTGTGCGCTATCGTTCACTCAGCAATACGGCGAAGACCTTGGCCTCGATTTTCACTTTCGAACAGCCAGCCAGCCAGTCAGTCAACTAGCGCGAACCGAAGAAGACAATGTAGAAAAAAACATACAGACGCAGCGAAACAAAACAGTCGCGTATTCAGCGAAACACGATTGGAGTGCTATTGCGGCACTCGTCACAATACACAGAGCCAACCAAATGTAAACAAAAACGGCAATAACGGATACCCCCTCCCACTTGCCCCTTTGTTGCAAACCGAAAATTGCTATCTGTTCTCGCGAAGCGATAATGAGTGCATTCGATGATGAACTTAAAGGTCTATTTCGCTGAGTACAAGGAAACACACGGCTGTACGTCTCGACGTTATACGGGCGGTATTAATCGGCTTTGAATTGCGAAACCAACCTTGATTTGGTTTTAGGGCTCCGACGAAAAAAAAGACTTCGGAATTGATTCTCAAATTACATGTTTTAAATAAAACGCGCCGGTCAGATTGAATGTCCATATGGCCAATGGCCAAAGCCAAATCAATCAATATACAAAGTTGATAGTAAGTCATTTTAAAATGAAAATGTTCAAACGATTTGAAATAATATTTTGTCCACAACTTTTGGCAATGCTTTTTATATGCCATTTCTGTTATCATGTCGTACTGTCAAACTACTTAATTTTTCAAAATTTATTAATCTATTTCTATTCCTCCCTTATGTTTGGGTTTCTAGAATTTTTTTTTTATTTATTCGTATTCATTTTTCTGCATTTACTTTGTTGTTCGCCTCTTCAGCTTTCCCATCCGTTTCGTTTTATATTTTTCTTCTATGTTTTTCCAAGTGATTATCTCAAATCTGTATCCTCTTTTCTTCCATGTGAGATATTTCATTCTTTCATATTTACTGTTCTGTGACACTTCATAATTATTGTTATTATATGAATTAATTTGAATGAATGAATGAATAAGTTTCTGGAAATGTTGCCACGAGACGTCGAACACCGTTTTTTCACGTGCGAGCAACGGCATGAAAGAAAGGGTTTTTTTTGCATCGAATCGTTACTGGCGATGAAAGTGGGTCCATTACGACAATCCTAAACGTCGGGCAACGTATGGATACTCCGGTATGAATTTTCACGGCCAGAAGGTTATGTTGTCTATTTGGTGGGACCAGCTGGGTGTGATGTACTATGAGCTGCTAAAACCGAATGAAACCATTACGGGGGACCTCCACCGACGACAATTGATGCGTTTGAGCACTGAAGGAAAAACGGCCACAATACAAGCAAAGACACGATAAAGTTATTTTGCAGCACGGCAATGCTCGGCCGCATGTTGCGAAACCGGTCAAAACATACTTGGACACACTGAAATGGGAGATCCTATCTCACCCGCCGTATTCTCCAGACATTGCTTCGTCCGATTACTACCTTTTTCGATAATTTTTTCGATGCAACATAGCCTGGTTTGTTGAATTGATTCGTGGTTAGCCGACAAATCGGCCGATTTTTTCCGCAAAAGGAAAAATCTGTGAATTGCCAAAAAGATGGGAGAAAGTTGTGACTAGCGATGGGCAATACTTTGAATATTAAATTTGTAACCATTTTTGCAGAATAAAGCATTCATTTTTGAAAAACAACGAAGGAACTTACCGGTATTCCTATTACTTTGACAACATCTACATATTATCGACCATAACTCGTCACATCAATCACTCTCTGGATCACTACAGACTTTTCCAACTATCTACATCCACAAAATATTATAGTATGTTCGGGACATTGGACATATAATGCCCGATAATCAGAAAGTTGTTCCTCGAAGCTCCCGGCATAATATGAACTTCACAATTTTCTGAATCGTGTAATTTCATTTCGCCAATTTTAAATTTTTCGCTTAGATCCCGCAAAAATGTCCAGTTGACATTGGGTCTATCCTTCGATATCCATCGATTTTATCCATACAAGGTACAGCACTTGTTCGCTAACGGGGCAGGAAGCGTCCAGTTAGCATTGAATTGTTAATTGAAGGAGTTGAATTGAGTTAAATGAGTTAAATTTGTGGATTTTTGAACAGTTACAAAATCTCTTCAAAGTCCTACTTCAAGTTTCCGTCCGTGCCACTAGGCTCAGACCCTTTTACTTTTTTTCAGGATACAGATCCTTTGAATGCACGAACTGATAGCAGTCGGAATCGGATGATTGAAGCGTTTCGACGCTCTCCATGACATTGTTTGTTTCTGGTCCATACCGTATACCGTGAACCGTACTTTTTGTCCATGATGATCTGAAAGTACGTTGGGAGAACGATTACTAAGTATACTGTTGCTGCAGCGCTGTTGTGCGAAAACAATCAATGTCACAAGAGGAGTTGGCACGGTGTAACCAACTTTGTTTCGGTATGTCAAAAGCTTGGGTGGCATGAAGAAAATCTACTCATATTCCTTTCAAAGTGGAATCAAGAACAGCCTCAAAGCTAAGAAGAAATGTGGAAATGGTTGAACCGTAAAAGAGACATTCTTCGCTCTGGAGCAGTATCTAGCAAAGAAAAAACTCCATCAAGACACCGTACAAGGATAGCATTCCAGAAGATGATTACTTTCTCAATTTCAAATGACATCACGGCCTGTCTCAAAAAGGCCAAAATCCGTTGAAGTGACCAGAAAAAAGCGGCTGATCCGTGGCACTGTCGGACAGAATGCAAATTCTGGAAATTCACTTGACGTTATATTGCTGGATGACGTGAACCAAGATTCTAGTCGAGATAGAACCTAAAGACGACAAGTCTGGGCAAAATCGGAGGTCATTGCATCACCAACGACTTAATTGCAGAATATTGAGAGCGAAAAAAAAATTTGTTCATTTGATCGAGCAGCTCATGTGGAAGCTATTGACCACAATAAGAAGTAAGAAGGCAACACCTAAATGTGCTGCCGTAACTAAAACCGAACAACAAGATGGCTTACACCTATTCTAGAAGTATTATTTTGCTTGATTGCTTTCAATGATTTTGATTGAATTATGATTGAATTTTGCTTGATTAAATAAGTTTGAAAAAATTAAAATGAAATTTCAAAAATTGCTTTTTTTAAAGAATTTTGAGGCAATATCCAGCACATGTCATCATGTGGCCAACGTGGTGAGAAACATTTCATTTGACTTCCAATTATCCAGTGTTTTAATTCCAAGACTAGGCGAGTGTCACATAATATGTATGTGAATTTTAACACACCCCCAGGTTCAAGACCCGTTTTGACCGGATCCACATCTCTGGAACCAGTTGACTGATCAAAAATTGCTCTTACAGTGTTCAATATGATAAGAATATTTTCTATTTTATGGTCTTTGATTCCAATTCGGTTTAGTGGTTGCCGAAAATTTTGTGCCTCTTGATTCCATTACAAGCACTCACACACACATACACACACATACACAAACTCACGAAATAAATGTACGCGGTTACCGAAGCGAAATTGAACCATTAACTCATATCATCTTAGAATTATATACAGCTACAACGTTGTTTCAACTTGCCCCGTTGTGCGGGGTCAAATACATACAAATACACAAACTTCTGCATAACTCGAGAGTTAATCAAGCAAACAAAACTAAATTTGGCATGTGGAGTTTTTTGGGTACAATAAACGTTTCTATGGTAGATTCTATACCATAGAAATGAAACACAAATTTCTGCATAACTCGAGAACTAATCAAGTCAATAGAACCAAATTTGGCATATGGAACAATAAATGTTTCTATTGTGGTTCCACATACCTACCTCCGCTCTAAGGGGAAGGGGGCTGTCATACAAATGAAACATAAACTTCTGCATAACCCGAGAACTCATCAAGCAAATGGAGCCAAATTTGGAATGTGAGGGTTTATGGGTATGAGAAATGTTTCTATGATGGTATGACATTCCCTCCTCTGGAATGGAGAGGGGGTCCCATAAAAATATTACACTTATTTCAATCAAACATGACAATTGAAAATTTTCAGAAAACTCCGGAGGAAAATGGGAGACTTCTTAAAATTTAATTATTGTAGGAATCATACGTCGTTGAGAAGTGATGATTAATTAATTCAACCGCCTTCGAATGCACTACAGTTTTGTTTACACAATCGTTAACGTATATTCGACCTGTTCAAACAAACTTCGCAATCGCGGTAAAGCAACATCTCACTTTGGCTAACTTACTTCTCATTACCTTCTTGGCTGTGTTATGGCACCATCCACCCACTCCTGACCACACAGTAATGTTCAACGTTTAAGGGTACCAATGTACGACCACAAGTGGCGACATACATACCCGATGGAGCAGTAGCCGGTCTACATTTGCATTGCGCACAAATCAATCAAGCATACAGACCTACATTTTTACGCATTTAATAATTGCAGCCGTTACATTATTGCGCCTTTCTTTCAATTTCAAATTACGATCAAAACCGACGGCTCGGCGAGTGTCTACGATTTTCGCTTTCGTTACCGCCGTCCGTGGCAACGTATGAAAATTCGATTCGATCTGTCAAAACACACCGTATGATTGTCGTATGTATTGATTTGAAACGCAATGTTTTGTATGAAGCACACTGTAACACACGAATTTCTTATAGTGCCTCTCTCAATCGGTGGGGCAGCGGCGGCGGAAGCCTGTTTTGACGGCAACGCTATTCTACAAATACCGGCATCATGGTGCAGCTAAATTGGCCGAGATTGAATTTTATTTACAGGTGCAAAAGGTGGAAATTGGTACGGCTCTGCAGGTTATGTCTATTATGCAACGCACTCGAACCACTCTCGTCTCGTTGATCCAAGCGTTACCTCTGTTGCTATACGCTTCATCCAGTATTCTTCACTTCCACCATCGAACGCTATAGTAGAAGCATGTCTGAGTTAGAAGTTAACCTTTTTTCCTACCTCCCACTATTCTATGCGAACTTTGGGTTACCTCTGAATTCATTTCCACGGTGCACAGCTGTGAGGGTTTGAAAGTTATACAGTAGGCAATGCTTGCAAGTATTGTAGATTTATATGCAACTACACGTGAACAATCAGACCTGCCCTGAGAAAAGTAGATAGGCATAGAGGAAGATTGTTTGGTTGCGGTTATTGCGAATTTAAAGGTTAGGTAACACAGCATGACCCAAATGGAAAAGCCGAAATGAAAGGGAGTGTACAAATACGATCCATTTTGAAAAGAAAACTACTGAAACTGATACTGAGGTAACGATTAATTTTCTGAAAAGATTCAAATCTGCAAACCAATGAACTGAACATTAGTTCAAAACTTCATCAGAATCCGGTTCTTTCTTCCACCATCAAGATATTTGCTGAACTAGAGGAAAATCAATACAACTATACAACCATTTCATTTCCACCCTTCAACAGCTGACCCGAGGCCATCAATCATGGTTCTCGTGAAGTTGACGACTGAGATGACATGCGGACTTTTGCTGGGGAATAGTAAATATGCAGTGTGAAACGAACACTGAAAGAAAGAGTAAAAAAAGCTCTGAAAACTAGGTCACTTCCTAGTAGTAGTTCGTTAGGTATCCCCTTGCTTCTTGATAGTATTGTTCGCCCACTCTCGTAGCAACATTTACATTTTTCGTTCGTTTATTAGTTCTTTTCTCTCTCCTGAATTTCCCACACATATCCGTTGCAGCTCTGCAAAGTAAACTTGATTTGGGTTCGAGCGGGGAGAATCGGCTTAAACAACGGTGGTTGTTTGTCAGTGGGGCTGAAGTGGGTGGAAGAAGTTTTTCGCAACAGAATTGTGTGAACCATTCGCTTGCCAAATGGTGCACGCAGATCGACGCAATGTCTACTCAGTCGTCACAGCGGTGAATGTTTTGCCTGTTATATTTTTGTTTTCATTTTCTCTGTCTTATTATGGTTCGAGCGTTGCTGGTGAGACGAAGTAAAGGTGTAAGCTAAGGTAGAGTTGGGGAAGACTTTGCATGAGATAGACAACTTCTTTCCGCTGTGGCTGTCTGCCAAAATGAATTACTGCATTCTTTGATTGCGTGTTGCTGAAAATTCCTTTCTCCTCACCTCCGGGCAGAATGTACCGATGATGCATGATGCTACTATTAAATACATTGTAGCATGTGAATATGTTGTCATCGCTGGATTTATTTTTAAATAAATTTGTTCAATTTTGACGAATAAATTCGCTGTTACTTCATCAAATATTAATTAACATCAGATACATTTAGTACTTGAGAACAATCAGAATGTTGCAAAAAAAAATACAAATTTGACAAAAGTACCGTCCGGAGAATGGAAAAATTCTCGGCGCAAGCAACTAAACCGAACGCTGAAACAGAATGTAAATTGCGTTCGTTTTCACTAGAAAACAGCCGGTCTTACAAAAAATTTGCAGTTGTGGACACAGTTGAGAAACGCTGACAACCGTAATAGCGGGGTGGATTTCCTCGAAAGGAACTCAGATATTAATATCTAAGCGTTATGTTAATAAAACGAAGAGACTTACTTTCGTTTGTTCAAATATCAAATATCATCTTGCCACTCATTTTCGGTTATATAAGGTTGGGAAAAAAGTTATTCATTATTTTCTCGGTAGCTGACTTCAGTGATCAATATCTCGCGTAATATCGATCATACAATTTCAAGTTTAGGTTCGTTCACATTTCACACAAAAAAAAATCTGTTGCTGTTTTTTGTTTGTTCCATTCAGTTGTTAGTTACAGGGTGTTAACAATGGAGGTCAACAAAGAGAAAAATCGATACATTTTACACTTTTCCTTTTATAAATGCGAAAATGCAAGCCAGACCGCTGAAATTGTGAATGGTGTTTATGGTGCCGATACTGCAATTTTTTATTTTTCTTAATTTTTTTTTGAATTTTTTTCTTATTTTTATCCAAAAATAATGGATTGTTTTTTCCCCAATCTAATATATTCACGAATTTAAATAACTAGCATGACACATTGTGGTTTTTTTGGATATTGACAAATTTCCAAACACTGGGGCAAACCAGGCGCCTGAGTGGGACCCTTGATCGTCAACTGTGATCGAAGGTCAAGGCAGATTCCAGCAACTCGTATTATGATTTGGAGAAGACAGTGAACTAAAATTTAGTTTAGAATTCCTCCCAAACTGCAAGCAATATACTAATACTAATGCGATGACCTTTGTGCTCCCTTGGCCGAGTGGTTAGCGTCATAACTAACATGCCGGGTGTCCGGGTTCGATTCCCGTTCTGGTCGGGGGAATTTTTCGTCAAAGAAATTTCCTCCGACTTGCACTGTGATCACGCGTATTCTAGAGCAACACTCAGAATGCATTCAAGGCGTGTTATTTGGCATAGAAATCTCAACTAAGTACTAATAAAAATGACGCAAGTAATACTACGTTAAGACGGCGAAGTTCCTCTAGGAACGTTAGTGCCATTGAAGAAGAAGAAAAATGCGATGACCTTCATAGCATACCTGATAACTGTTTAAGTTCGTTGGTTTGAATTCACGGTGGGTAAACAATAAACCGTCCATTAATGGTGTAATTACTTTTTTGCATCAGTAATCAAGTTCTCGTTTCACTTTATATGGACGTAAAATAAGATTGTTTACGCGGGTAACGAGATTCGTGTCAGGGGGAGTAGAAGTGTGGATTGATGTCAGGTTGAATGAAGAGGCAAATTTGTATTCATTAGTCACGTCAATTGGCTAGATAGTTCATCAGACATCCTCGCTCTCAACGCGCATCGATTTACATTTTAGTAAATACAAATCATGTTGAGTACCCAACTTCTAATTGATCTAAGCTTTAAAAATGGAATATAAAGGCGAGTCTAGGATCAGGAAACCGTGAAGGCGTTCAAAATGACGGCAGTATCGTAAGCTACAACGATTCACTGCCATAAAGGCAAAGCAAGAACATTAAGATGCCAATGAAAATGCAAATTTTAACGTCTGCAACACTAATAAATGAAGTTCGAATGAGCTAATATTTTGCATAGGGTATATTATGGTGCACATTTCGCAACAAGTTTCGAATGAAAAAACTAAGTTCCAAAGTGTCGATTTTTGACAAAACAAAAATTTTCGAGATGACACTAGATCTCGACGTTCCATGCAATTTTAAGATATTTGGCATCAAATTTTTTTTTCGAAAACCCCGATTTCTTTTACTCCCCCTCTGGGTGATTTTTCGTTTTTCAAAAAACTCAAACTTTGACCGCTTTGCGCCACCTTCCCTTAAGTCCGATTGAGCAGATTTTTGGCATGAGGTTTTTTTTCGAGGTGGTGAACATGTTTTATGAGATAACTTTTTGAAATTTTAGGGTCGATTTTTTACCATACATTCATTGGCACCCTAATGAACATTATTTCAGAAAAACTATTACAACAGATCAATCAGCAACAAGCAGGTGATTGAAACGCATTTTCTATCCCTTCCATACTTATGTGTTGACGTCACGCTTTCACAGCAAAAAAAATGAAAACATGCCCATTCGTCATCTTAACTAATGAGCCCGCGATGTTCGTGATGAATAGAAGTGTTGCCAGCCTTGATTGTAATTGTTCGTTCGAAATGAATGATTCAAAAAAATTTCAGCACTGCTTTTGACGTATGATTGAACGGTTAATGATGAATATTATTGGTAAATTGCTGAACTTTACATGAATGAATCTCTCGGAAAAGGCTTTAATAGCAAAGCAAATTAGAGAGAATGCCTATTTGCCTGACATGGTCCGCTTTGATTCTTCATTTCCGATGCTGACGAAGGAAGCTCCGATGTTTTGTACTCTATCACGTATAGAAAGCATATGTGCCTTGAACATTTTTATAAATTCGTTATTTGTAGTTAATTCAAAAACATCAATAGGGCTACGAAACGTGGCTCCTAAGAGGTTTGACCATACTATATAGGAACTTAACGCAAGCAATTGTGTACAACTAGACAGACGTATTTTTTATTTGTGAGGCGCTTGCTTCGTTCTTGATGATAGCATAGTTTTTTTTGTTTGAAGTACCGTTCTGAATCATATTTCGGACGCTCAAGGCATATGATGCATCTGAACTTTATGCACAGGTATTATTTGGTTGATATTTTTAATAAATAAGTTCAATATACTTTTAAGCTTTCTACTTTGGTATCTATTTGATTGAAAACATAAAAAAATCATCGAAAAAAATGCTTTTCAAATGAAGCGAATAAGAATCAAACTTTGGACACTAAATCAAATTTCGGACAGATTGAATTCAAGTTTGGGACACTATTTTGTAATTTTTTGGACGAAAATTACATTACACTTGATTATATTTTATAGTCTACTGCGAAACACTTACCAAGCAATCACAGTAAACTGTTAACGATGATGAGAACTGATGAAATACGGGAGAAATTTAAATATTTATGAAGGGTAAATTCTACGTGCTCACGCTGAGGAAACGTCAAACACAAACGATAATGAGTAGTGTTGTAAGATTTCTACCGATTATGTTATAATTTAAATGCAGTTCTCATGTGAAATGAAATGATAGTGAAACCAAGGGATTACTCCAAAGAAGTTATTGTTATATTAGTTTTATAGTTATATCATCAGAGCATTAAGTATTTTAAGATATTAAAACAAAGTGTCCGAAATATGATTCAGAACGGTATAGCAATAATAATTTGAAGAAATTTTGAAATTTTCATGCATACATTTTCTTTGAACACACACACGCATAAACTTTGACAGACCTGCGGCACAGTTTGATCTAGTTCGTTTACCGAAATGCAGTGAAAAGCGTCATAATGTTCCTACTTTTAGGACATTATTTTGTAGCTAACATAAACTTCAATCATACAAAAACATGTTTCTAGGCACCAATCAAATTGGGGCAATTGGCTGTAACATATAAAATCAACTGAAGTTCTCCATAAACTGATAATATTTTCCCTATCTGAACTTCTAAACAGTGAAGTCAATACCCGGCCCCGTCCAATTGACTCGATTTGATTCAGCACTACTTTTCTCGACTGCCGATATTACACGCTACGTCAGTTATTTCCCCCGCATCAAACGGCGACTGCAGCAGTGGCACAGAAGAAGGGCATAAAGGCATTGCTTTGGTGCATTTGTTATGCCATTTTTTTCCTTCCAGCCATTCAAGTTTTAGTTATTTTTTGCTCTCACCTTATTGACTGACTGTTTGTCGAGCTGCACGGCACACAATACATCTCTTTCCATTTCACTTTTTCTCTGTTTCTACGTTAAATAACCTGGTTATGGTATTTCTGAGTTGAATTGTTTTGAGTACTATTTAGGTCGTGCATGGCTATTGCTCCATCGACGGCTGCTGTAATCGCTGCCGCTTACCCTTTCTGCCCTTGATCGCATAAATCTAATAGATTATTGCGCACTACCAGCTGTAATTGAACCCTCCGACCGGTGGTAATACTCTTCTTTTGGGGTACTTTCGCGGCAAAATTTAGGCATGAACTGTCATTATAATGAGAAACGTCTCTGCTGCGTATGGGACGGCAAGAAAGGCCCAAACATCGTCAGCCAGTCGATTACAGTAATCAAACGCAATCAAACCACAATGTTGTTTTGATTTCAAAAAAATCGGGTACAAGGTTGTTTGCATTTGTTTTCTTCTGTTCTCAAATTCTCAACAGTGTTGTTGTTATGTACAGCAGAGCATAATTGAATTGTGGTTATTGGGTTGAAACCAATGCGGTCCGAGCGAGTAGGACAGACAGTGAATTTAGATTTTGCGAATATGTGATTTTGCAGTTCTTTATAATTAGTTGAACAAATCTCAATGGTACTTTTGTGCAAAATAAATATTTAATAATCCATTCCTTGGCAACTAAATGTCTAGAAATATGGAAATTTCTGCTAATTATACTATAAAATTGTTTCAAAATAGCATTTTTTTGTTGGTATCATTTGAAAGCGTACAAACAAAAGAACTCTTGTTTGCTGAATACTTAGACTTTTATTTTTATTTCTCAGGGCTCTCGAACAGTGCTTTAGTAAAATCATCCTTCGCGTTTCTAATTAAAACAAAATCATCATCCACCGATTACACCGCAGTCATAATTTCAATTTTATCTCTTGTCCAAACACGTTATTACCTGTTATAACCACGCCATGAGCACGAGGAGCCATTAATAGCGCACGCGATTTGGTGCCGGCCGACAGCGTTTTTCCTTTCGCAACACGTTATGGGAAAATGCTCCACACCCCCTCTGTCACATACACTCAATTCTCGAACGCACACACCGAAATACCACTCGCGACCTTTATAAACATGTAGTCACGAACATGTCTCTGTGGTGATCATTAGAGACAATTTTAATCAAAGGATCATGCGAAATAATAGGGATGATTCTCACGCGCAATTTCAGCCCGATTGTAGCGCAACAGCCCCTAACCATACTGCTTTTGATCAAACCGGGCACAACTCACACCGCAATCATTTGTCTCCCCGGCTGATTGCTTCTATTGGATAATATTCTTGCGCAATTTGTGCGGCTTTGAAATACAACCGCACAAGAACTTGGTGTGGTGGCTTTGTATATATTTTCCTTTTCAGCAGGGTTGTAATCAACAAATAATGGCACGATGTTGTTGTTGTCCTATACTTCTTTCACACACTTGTTTTGTTGATTGATAACCAATGTACCGGCGATCAGCCCTCGGAGCACTTACCTAAATGTCGTAAGGAGAGAAAGAGAAGAGAAAAGAAAGCATTTAGTTGAGGTTTACTTGCGAGGCAATCAGCTTAGTAGAATAAAAGCATTTAAGTACAAGTGTACTGAGCCGTATCAAATATATGAAGCTCTAGTAGCTTCTTGACTTCTTGAACGGCACTAACCTTTCTGAAGGAACTTTTGCCGTTTGAACGTAGGTATTACTTGCGCCATTTTTAACAGTAGTACTTAGTTGAGATTAATTTTGACAAATAACACGCCTGGAATGTATTATGAGTTACAAACTATAGAAAACGCGTGGCGTGGTCGGAAGAATTTTTTTTGACTAAAAGTCCTTCTAGTAGCTCTTGTGTTAAATTTCTCACGGCAATTTTCATACAAAACAGACAATTGCCCATCGTTCGAAAGAGTATGAAGAAGTGCTAGAGTACTACAAGCTATATTAGCGACGAATATGTCACCTTTTTGTACAATTCGTTCATTTTTACAGGCTCATTTACAAAAGTTTCAAGGAGCCGAATTTTATTTTTATAACTATATATACGTAAACCGCGAGTAATCGGTCGAATTATATTAAATATACATTTAAGTGTAAGTTTTGTATAAACATATCATGAATTAAAACTCCGCAAAGCTCATGCGATTGAGCCTTACAAATAAACGAATTGGAAAAAAAATATAACTATATATATAAAAATTTTCTTAATTCTATGGTTAGTAAGCTAGAAATCCGATTACTCGCTGTCTACTTGAGTTCATATAGGGGACAAATTTTTCAGGAGAAGAATGCTATATAAGGATTGTAACAATGCTGATGATCACACTCAATTCTTAAATCTATTCGTATATCTATAGCATATTCACATTTCATTTTAAGGAAAACATATATTTGGGACATGTAATCAAGATCTTACCGAGACAACACATCTCTCACCGGCTGTCATTCGGCTGTCTTCCCTGGGCCCGAAGGGAGTTTTCTAAATTCGATCTGGCGACAAAATACACCTCGCACGACCCAACAACGTGCTCGATGTCGTAATAACCTTAGGCACAAACACAGAGAACACAGATTGTTGCTGGCAAGATTGAAACGAAAGAGTAGCGCGTCTAACGAACAGAACATATAATATTTCAACGTTAAGTTCAAAGTTATTTGGCAATTATAAGAACAGTGAAGAAAAAATCGTGATTTTTGAAGATTTTAATTGAAGACTAACTGGGAATTGTTTGTAACGATATTGCAGTGAAATTTAAAAAAATTAAAGTTGTGTGTCAAAGAACAAATTGTAGAACGGTTAGAGAGCTTTAATTTGGTTGATAGAAACAATTAAGTTTATCATGAATTTTTGGGAGAAAATCAGTAATAACACTTCAAAAACCTCTAATTTGTAAGTATTGTTTAAAACCACTTATTTAGAGGTTTCACAACCATCCTTCCGTATTGCACATAAAACACTGCGTACGAGATGAACATGTTCACGCTGTTTTTGCAGTTTTGTGTTTGCACACAAACATGATTTTTTCATACCTGTGTGAAATGTTTGTATCCGTATTATGTTTGGATACGTTGTTTGATACCAATGTTGCAAGTGATGTTCAAACACGGTGTACAGTTTCTCTTGCGTTTTTACCCAAACAACGGCAGTGTGTAGAGCAGAAGAAGCGAATTGGACACCATACCATTCAACACACAGTGTGTTGGTGTGTTGACATGGCAAAAATGTTTCCCCATCATGACAATGAGTGCTTCGTCTAAAATTTTGGGCAAAACAATTACACCTTTTTATCTGTTCCAAGAAAATAAGCATCAATTTATATCAGAGTTCTTCACAATTGATATCATTATTTAGTGCACGCATTTTATAAATTAAATTTATGTAACATCCGCTATTATTAGCTATTTGAACAAGTACTAAAATTGCATAGAGCGTGGTGCAGATCTTCAGTTATCCACATAAAATTTTGTTTAAAATATTTCTGTAATTTTAAACGAATATAATTGACCAGAATTATTCGACAGTGCTTTACAGCACATTCTGTGAATTAAAAGTCAAATTTTACTGAATGATCGGTGAAGATCATTGGATTTTAAAAAATACAGAAATATAGATAATAACATTTGTTGTGCTGGATGTATTTACTAGTTACGAAATACCAAGAACACTGGAAAATTGCACACGTTTGGTTCGAATTTTTAAGCGTTTTGTTCGAATAACGCGTCTTCTGAAAAAAAGCTTTTAGAAGTTGAAAAAATGAATGAAATGTCCGTTTATGAAATATTGTAATACTTAAACCTGCATATACATTGTTCATAATTCCGAACATATTTTGAAATTAATTATATATTGCTGGGATGCTCCAAATATAACGTTAAATTTACCATCACCTGTTGCTATCGTATAAAATTGTGTCTCATGTTTATTAGGTTGCCAAGTAGTCGTAGTAAACTGTACAGATTTTGAAGCATTACGGTATTACGGTATTACGTAATGCAAATATAGTTGTCATACAGCGTCTACTTTATAAAAGATTTCAACTCTCAAAAACTACTTATCCCTCATCATTTTTATCCCAAAACTCTCATCCTCATCAGCCAAAAAAGTTTTTTTCCATCCCGAAAATCCTTTCTATTTCTATTTCTATTCGTTCTTGTCTATTTTGTTCAAGAAATTCAATACATCCCTGTTAATCCTCCTGTCTTTTCCCATCCATTTTTTTTCATCCCGCATTCATTTCAAAAAAGCACTTCCAAGCCATTCGTCGTTCCTCTGAAAATGAATTATAAACTACCGCAAATTGACATGTGCATAAATCACACATTTTGTTCAGACAATATGAAAAATACCAAAACTAGGTTGTCCCATCCACAGTTTCTATCAGCGTGACAACTAGTTTCAACTCAGCTGATTTTATGCGTTTAATGCAGAAAGTTTTCGGAAACATTTCCCTGCAAAATCTATTTCTTGGAATTGATTTTTTGAATGCCCTAATTTAGACCGCTCTGATTAAACTTTTATAAGAATGCCAAGACCAGCATTTGTATGACGTCGTTCCGCTGTGCAGTCGGTTCCCTAGACTTCAATTGGCAACATGCACGGAAAAAACTATGGATTATTTAATCAGACTTGTAAAATGTGCATGAACTCATAGCATCAGAAGTTCATGCAATACGAACTAAATTTCCAGTTAATTTCTGTGAAAAAGTATTCTACACAGAAATGTATTAGGAGGAATATTTTTTTCCGTGCATGAAATGAGGTATTCATTGCTCTTCGTTTCATTTCATGCACGGAAAAAATATTCCTCCTAAAACATTTCTCGGGTGGTATGTTTTGTACATGATGTGTTTGAATTATTAACACCGTGTTTGTTTATGATGTAAGAAATGCGTGTCATCTGTATATGTTTATGTTTGTGCATCATTGTGCGTGTTTGGGATGATCATTGAACACTAGCGAGAAGCATATTCGGGTACAACAAAAACATGCAAATTGAACATCACGTGCACATATGCATATTTACAATTTATAGAACCATAAACATGTACATGTACACAATTAAAACCCGGCTCTGTTACAGCTAAAATGCTTATGAGCCTAAATAAACAAATGGGATAAAAAAACTGTTTCACTTACAAAATCGAATCTTATATGACTCGCCAAAAACTACATCATCGAGTTACACTCGTGGTGGATTTGCATTTTAGGCATCTTAGGACGCTAGGGGGTCTCCGTAGCCACATTGGTTACAAGTTCGCTTAGTAAGCGATCGATCGTGAGTTCAAAATTTAGGGCCCTCATTGACCATATTTGTGTTGTTACAGAATGACTACGTCCACGCAACGATCATCAGCGAATGGAGATCAATCAACTGTCTCCCCTGTCCGGTCTAACTAGATAATGGAATAACAGAAGGACGCCTCTTACGCCTAAATGACTACTGTGTAACTGTGTACCATATGCAATGGTATAGAAGGGAATACTGTAACGCCGAAAATGGCAACTGTGTAATGTGCTAATTATAGATATGGAAAACATGTGACATATACAAGATAAAAATTCGGCTCTGCTACAGCTAGAAAAATGCTAATGAGCCTAAAAATAAACAAAAGGGATAAAAAAAATCTTAGGACGCTCAGCAGAGTAGTGAAATTACTCGATGCGTGACCGAACGAAGCGTTTGTATTAGGTCCGTTCTTTTGGAAATTTCATCGTAGGCTGAGAGGTTAAACGTAGTCCGACGCAGTCTTGTGAACGGTTGACATTTTTGGTGACCATCACACACTGCCCTTGCGCGAAAGTTATGGCTAAATATGTACTGTGAACGTGACTACGAATGCATTGCCTCGACTTCAACAGTCACATTAGAAATAAATGCACAGTCGCGAACACGACCGTCAGTTGAATGTTTAAATGCTCTTTGTATGCTATTTCCATTCTCCCCTTCGTAGTCATAGCTATCTTTTGATTTTGGCTCATTCGATTTAAATTCGAATGTCATTTGACTGCCAATGATATGAATGCTTATTCTCTCTTTATGCTGCCTTCGAGTGTAGCTGCACATATACATCCACATCCATACACACCCATAGACGATGGATGGTATTTACACGAATTACTCACATCGAAGCAACCGTCAAACTCTCCCCTATCAATTACAAATGTGTTGAATGAATGTTTCAAGCGGTAAGCGTTCCTCGTGAACACTGTTGCTTGATTACAAAACGATGAACATCAAATGAATAAAACGAACAAATGTCGAGATGTCACATGTCATTTTTAGTTCGTCTGTCGATTGAATGTTCATTAATGGCACAGCCCATACGTCTCCATAAATAGTTATACGATGGCTACCACTAGCAAGACTCGTCCTACGTTACAAGAGAGGTGATGAAGTACAAGTTTGGAAAACTGCAGCCATGGACCAGATGTATAAAAAAATTCAAATATCATAATGAGAAGTAGTATTGATGTAAATTCAAAATACGGTATACAGGCAAACCTTTTTTTGTGCGGGGGATATAGACCGCACAAAAACAGGTTTTACTGTACTTACAATTGTCAGCTATGTTTGAATGTATTGAAAACATCGAGGTCAAGGCCAGGAGGCTCTCGGGTAAGAATAACAAGTTTTCTTTATGAGTGGGACTTTGGACTCAAAGATGTTCAACCAAGGGTGTCTGAAAAAGCATCTACTGTACATCGAAGTACACGAAAAGCCTGAAGTGAAGTTTTAGAACAAATTTGACATGCTGTCACTACAATAGACATAAACGATTCAGTGATATCGTAAAAACAAAGTGGATTTCATCATTTCAAAGAAATCAAACCACTAAATTGCCTCCAATTCAGCCCAATCTAGAGCAATTGTCAAATGGAAGCTTGAGAAGAATGACAAGATGACTCGGGATGCAACATAAATTAACTATTTGCAGTCGTGTGTCTGCTCTCACCCACCAAATCATTTTTACTGTTCCGATCATAGCCAAGTACTATGCTAATATAACACTTCATTCGACAATGTATCAGTTTACACTTTTTCTAAACGAATTTCAATGACTAGTGAACCTGTTCACGAATCAAACCTGTCCTTCTATGAATAATAGAAGTACTAACAAAAGTTGTCACGAATGAGGTTCAAGGTACCAATAAAAATGGTCATCTCGATTTTTCATACGGGAATTCCTGTGAAATGTTGATCTGCACGATGAAATACTCTATGCAAAATATTAGCTCAATCGGACTTCATTTACTAGTGTCGCAGACGTCAAAATTAGAGTTTTTAAACAAATAAAATTACCCAACAGGGTAACGGGATTTTAAAAAAATGCTTCTTTGACACCATAAGTCTTAAAATTGCCTAAAACGTCGAATTTCTCGACATTTCGAATTTTTTTGTTTTGTCAAAAATTAACTTTTTGGCGCTCGATCGTTATTTTGTCTGAAAAGTCAATTTTTGGCAAATCCCGATCATGCAATTGGGGGATTTTTCTGTTTTCAAACAACTCAAACTTTGACGGCTGCCTGACACTAGTAAATGGAATCCGATTGAGCTGATATTTTACATAGAGATTTTTTTGTGGGAATCAACATATTAAGAAAGTCTCGTTTGAAAATTTGAAGGTCACTTTCTTCCATACATCCATTGGCCCTCTAACCTTCAGTATCTAAAGTTCTCAAAGAATTGAATACTTTTTGTGTATCTTTCATAGTCTTACAAATTACAACACCCATGTTTAAACGTAATACGCAAAGGATTAGGAGATGGTGAAATAAAATGACCGATCAGGTTAAACAACGAAGTGATAACGGAGGTTTACATTTTCTCGATTCTGCTAGGTACTTGTTGGTAGCAGATAGGTGGAGGTTAAAGAACCGAACAGCTGAATGCAAGCTGTTTTTAAATTATACGACCTTGAATGATGGCATGGCATACGAGCTTTTTCTCAGCGAATGAAAATAGCATCAAAACGCACACGATGGTGACGGAAGCGAGAGCAGGATACAAAAGAAATTCGCTTAGTTTTCTGCCGATACTTATATGTATAATGATAACAAAAACTATACAGCTTAGGTTTACCAGTACTCAGCTATGGTTTGCATCGTGTGTATCTGTATCGATTTCAACATTCTCCTGATTACCATATAAGTAGAGCATTAGCTGAGCAGAACGAACCACCTATAATAAATTATTCGATAAAGAATACTAATGGATTTATCACTGATTACAGTTCTAAAAGGGTGGCACTTCCTCATTGCTACGCTCGCTGGAGCGAGACGTGTGGATCGCTATAAAACTCCGTTCCATGTATAGAAGTAATGCTAATTAAGAACCGACCTAACCACGACGACTAGCTTGATCAACGCTCACACAACTATTACAATCCCCGCTGTGAGAATCTAATCGATCCTCGCGTGTTTTGTATTGGACAACAACATTCAAACGGCTTTCCGTGCATACAAAGGTCATGAAACCACAGAACCGTGGTGCACATATAAACAAGTTTCTTGCTCATTTTCCCGTCCCATCTCCCTCACTCCCTATCGCCCGAAGGCATTTTATATCTTCGTTGATGCTTTCCCCTCCCATCTCGTCACCCAGAACAGAGCACTACCATCAATCGATCGACCGAGTCGACGGACCGTAATCGGGGAGCTGTTGACCTTCATGCTGCACAACAGCAAAAGTCTCCGCCATTTCCGGACACGATGACTAGTTGCGATGCATGGGTATAAGTTTTCTGTTATTGTGTTTTTGTCGTCTCGCTCTCGCACCATGGCAGAAACTTACGCAGGAAACATAGAAACCTTTGTCTGGGTTAATGTCACTCTACTGAAAGGCAGGACTCACTTCCAAAGACAGTACATGGTTTGTGATCGTCCCCAGTAAGAGTACTGACAAGGTGACAGTAGAAATTGTTGTTCATATCTCTGATAAGAACCGGATTTGGAATGACGATGTCTTCGATAACAAAAATCAGTAGCACTTCATCCTTTGTTCACCCAATGAATAATGACCCAGCGTTCCTGCGGACATATTCACAAAGTCGTACTCGTTCAGACATTTTATAAAAACGTATATGGATGGATTAAACATCAAGGGGTGCCTGAGAAGAGGTATTTTATAAACAAAGAGTTATGCTATTCTCAGATCGATTTGAGCGTTTTTTTATGAATATACTAAGAATTGTATCTACATTCTTAACCTTTAACTTAGCCCTACCATATGGAAAAAAGTTGTTTACCGTAAACCGAAGAATAAGAAAATCTCCCGTACGGTTTAGTCATGTCCCCGGCAGCAGACAGTTCGGCCCATTCAAAACGTGATGCCGTGACCCGGCGTGATTGTATCTCGCCGAACGACGAATGCGGAAGAGACGGTGCTGTTTCATGAAAGCGAAAACAAATCCTGTACTACTGGCTCTCCCGAAGCAGCTCCATATTTGGTAGCTGATATTTGCATGCCTTTTTGTTACATTCTAATAGCAATCTCAATAAATCCACAATTGCCTGCAAAGTCGCTTCAATTACGTGAAGGGAACCAGTTTACTCGTATCAAAAGACCTTAGTCATTAACCTACCCAAAAAAAAACCTATACGGTTCTACTTCGTTCAACAATAGTGTGTGTGTGTGTTGCGGAGAACCGAATCGAACAAACAACAAGGACCGATGGCACCGCGCCGCAGCAAACAAACGAACCACTGAAATCAATTGCGATATAAATGCGCATCACTAGTAAACAAATAAATCGATAAAGCCGAAATTGAAGGCAACATATGCCGGGCGGCGCCGCACTACTTCCAGACATGTAGGCGTGGTGAATGGGAAACACTTTCACCCCCATGAGGGCACACACAGTTCGCACTTGCATGTAATAAATATTGATTGGGATTTGTAATATGTTCCAACGGCCATCAATATAATGGTAAAGAACTTCCTCATTTGTAAGACAGCTTGTTTTGTAGCATAATTTTCTTAAGAAGAATCTGCGAATTCAACAGTCTGAAATATTGAATAGTGATCACAGAGTTCTTGATTCATCTGAAATCTGTGTTTTGACATTCACCGTTTTCATTCAGTGACCAACACGAGAAATATCTACACCCAAAATTGATTTTTATCAAATGTTTTATCATCCCGATTTATGACATTAAATGAGACATAACATAACAAAAAAAAGTCATGACTCACAAATACTGGTAAGCATTTGTATAATATACATGGTACAGCAATATAAGATTAATACGAGCGAGCGAAACAAAAGACAAATAAGCTTTCCGCATACTTTGCCACATACACGGCCCAGACCGAAATAGATATTGTTCTCCTTCATGCACTCCTTTTTTACTCTTAGGAAACACTTCCCAACTTCATTTTATAATAAGGTGGAATATTATCACGTATTTGCAGAACAACTGCTGAAGCATCATTAGCCATGTGCATAGCGTGGTCGGGTAAAATAGCTTTGCATTCCAGCTGGCCTTGGTTCGATACCCATTGACGTCGTATGGACTATTTTTTGGCACAATCCAAAATGAAATGAGAAAAGAGAACAGAAAGAGATGTCTGCACGCATACATACAAACCATTTTTAAGTATTTAAAACAGCTCATTATTTGCGCATTTGACTCTCCAGCACATTAAATGGCATCATTTCTGCCAAAGATGACATGTTTTCTGCCAACGCTAGTGTGGGTGTACGCCTTTCAGTACACTTTGTTTGTTAATTATTCTTATCTACCACTCATATTAACTCCGCCTGCGAATGACGGATCTCTATAGTAGAGGGTCCAAAAAAGAACTTGAAACTATAGAGAACCAGAGCAGAGAGTCCAAAGTCCCCAAGGAAGATGGTGGTAATAGATGTTATCCATGGTTATTATGCAAAGAAAGAAATGGATGAACTGCTAATCACATCACTCACCACGGTGTATCCTTATTCTTACCTCTCCCACGAACAACTATTCCTTCATTGATAATCGCTAAGAAACCACGCTATAGAGGCGACTTTTCTGGGCTCCGGGCGGCGAGTATCGTACTAATATTCCATCCCTTCCCCTTTTTAAAGCTCGATTAACCGAAACTTGCACGGTGAGAATGATTTGCTACTACCAAGCGTCAGCATGTTGGTTCGTTAGTTAAGGTTAATCACGGAGAGCAACTACGAAGTGTACAGTCTACCGAAGCTCAAGCTATTTTTATCTTCCACCCATATTGTTTTCAAATGATGTACATATAGCGGTATATAGAAACAATATTCGATTAAAAGACAAGTTTCTCAACTTTTATTGTTTTGGGCAGGCACGAAAAATTAAACAATCAAAGTGAGGATGTCTCGTAACTATAGAATCAGTTGTGTACATATAGTTTTAGTACAATCAATCCCCTCAAGATCTCGATAGGGGTTTGAATAAGCTGCACTCCCCTTCCTTTTCCTGACCTGAATTTGCTGCTCAATGAACCAATGTAATGGTCGCCTGAATTTAATCACTGATGCATTATCCTGTTGAAAGATACAATGGTTTTAATACAAAAAATGGGTGGGTTATATATAACCGCAACGTTGACGTGGGACTATCGTTAGCTTAGTAATCATTTATTTGTGTTGATTAAATTATTGATTGAATGAAACAATTTTCGAATTCAATTGAATTCAACATATTTGCTGTATAAGTAAAGAATTTGAACAAATGCCATGTAATGTGAGGCAATTTGGTTTTGATAGCTTCGAAATTGCAGAAACGACAGTTAGCATCTGCCAGTTTTCAGATCTTTTTAATTTGATACCTGCTCGGACAGTGTCCGGTCAATAGACCAGTTAATGTACTCAAATCTGCCTTATTCAAGCTGAGTAGGTTGCGTGTTATTCTGTTACAAGGTGTAATGAATAATTTGAGTGATGATGAATGATTTGAATAATAATTTAAACATAGAGCCCTCCAGTTGGCTTCAATCATTGATACAGGCCCGACGAATTTAGTTGAAGATCCTAATCTTGCTAAGAGATCGGCTTTTTCATTACCTTCTATACCGCAGTGACCAGGCACCCAGTATAGATTAACTTCGTTAGTAGTAGCTAGTTTTTTTCAATGATACATGTTAGAATAGCTTGTATTTCTGCTTGACAAATTGTAGGCCACTGTCCCATTGAAATTGACTTGTCGTTTCCTGGTCCAGTAATCCCAGCTCCCGTAGATTTTCCAATTTTAGAATCATCTGTATAAAACACGAGTGGTCCTGGACGAGTTTTAGGACCACCTTCTTCCCACTCGTTGCGATTGAATTCAATCACTTTGAAGGGAACACTGAAGTTAGTCTCGTTTCCATCCAGTCTTCATTCATGCATACTATAGTGTTCAGATGAGAATCTTTCAGGATTTGTAAATGCCTTGTGAGATCTCCTTCGCGAAAATGTTTTATACGTTTCAGCATAAGAGCACCTTTTCCCGCTTCAAGGTGCACATATTGGTACAAAGGTAGAAGGTATAAAAGAGCATCTAGGGCCTTGTAGGGTGCGCTGGGCATTGCTCCAGTTATTGATAAGCATGCAAGACGTTGTAGTTTATCGAGCTTTTTCTGAGCTGATATTTGTGTAGTTTTAGGCCACCACACTAGCGAAGCATATGTTAGTTTGGGTCTCACAATTGCCGAGTAAATCCAGTGAATCATTCTCGATTTTAGCCCCCACTTTTCCCCGAATATACTACTACAACTCCAGAGCGCAGTCTGGGCTTTAGATATTGTATGCTCCAGTTGATCGTTCCAATTTAGTTTTTGGTCAAGCATGACATCCAAATATTTGGTTCGTTTTGAAAGCTGAACTCCGCCTGCGAACGACAGAGCGGTGGGTCCAAAGCCCCAAAAAAGGTAATAGTTGTAATAGCTGTTATTCATGATTATTATAGAAAGAAAGTAATGGATCAATCTCTAAGCCAAGGTGTTACGTGACCCGTGCCGAGGGATGTTTGCTGTGGATGTGGCTCTTATTCAAGAGCCTTGGTTCTATAATTCTAGGATTCGAGAAATCTCTACACAAAAATGTAAGCTTCTCTATGAAAGCACACAAACTGCATCAAAAGCAGCAATTCTTATAGAGATAATATTAGGCATGTACCGATCACAAAAATTATCAACCATGACATCGTGGCAATACAATTGGAGGCTTACTTCCCAGGAGACAAGGTTGAAGTTCCTCCATTTGAAGTTGCTGCGCTGATACAACACTGTAAATTAAGACAAACAATTCATCATAGAATATGACCCCGATGCCCACCATACGGTCTGGGGCAGTAGCGACGTCAATGTCAGAGGTGAATGTTTGCTTGAATATTTAATGTCAAATTATATTAACATTTGTAACCAAGGAAACGACCCAACATTTGTTAACTCTATTGGACAAGGAGTTCTTGATCTAACACTCTGCAGTTCTAAACTATCAGAAAAGATAAAAAAAAATTGGTATGTGTCAAATGACGAATCTCTATCTGATCATAAACATATAATATTTAATTATAATTCTGGTGATCTTTTGATCGAACAATTCAGAGATCCGAGAAACACAAGTTGGATAGTTATCATTCCAAACTTCAGGAGAAAATTTTGAAAGCAGTGGAAAGTATTTCTTCCACTGAACAGCTTGAAATAGTTTCATCAGAATTTGAAACCAATATTAAATTCACCTTCGAAGAAAACTATCCACTAAAGCAACAAACTCCAAGTAAGGATGCATCTTGATGGAACAAAAGAAAGAAATTTGTCTAGAAAACTCTTCAACAAAGCTAAAATTACTTCTGATTGAACAGATTACAAAAACTATCTAACAGAATATAACAAAGAAATACGCCGTAAATCTAAGAGAAGGGATTGGAAGTTGTAGCAAGACTTCATAAAGCCCTTTCTAAGGATCACACCAACGGACTTGGTATTCTGAAAAAAGGAAACGGTCAATATACAAACGACTCCCGGGAAACATGATGGATCATGATGTATCATGATGATATCATGATGGAAGCACACTCCTCAGGCTCAATCCAATTGACTTCCGGACACGCACAGGTCTTCAATACTGCTCAATCTTGTCCAATCAGAGACGAGAATAGAGCTAATGAAATGGCTATGGCGATCTTTACGATGTCAAGAGTTGAGTGGGCAGTGGATTCCTTGAAGCTCTTTAAATCTCCAGGACCAGACGGGATTTATGCGGTGCTGTTACAACAAAGCAAGGATATCACCGTCCCTCTTCTGACGGAGATGTTTAGAGCTAGCATGGTACTAAGCTACATTCCTAGTAAATGGCGAGAAGTCCGGATTATATTTATACCCAAGGCTAGTATAGACCAATTAGTCTAACATCTGACATCTTAAAAATGATAATTGATCTCCATATCAAATCATCATATTTGAACAGGAGTTGAACAAGTTTCGATTTGCCTACCAAGAAAATAAATCAACTGAAACAGCGCTTCATACGTTAATTTCAAAAATAGAGAAGTCTTTTGATGCTGAAGAAATTTCACTAACAGCTTTTCTTGATATTGAGGGAGCATTTGATAATGCATCCTATAACTCTGTAAATAAAGCCATGAAAAAATGTAGTTTGACAGTGTGCATTTCCAACTGGATACATGTCATGCAAACCAACCGACTGATAACAGCTAAATTTGGAGGATCTACTCTAACAACAAAACCAACTAGAGGTTACCCTCAAGGAGGAGTTCTGTCTCCTATGTTGTGATCCCTAGTTGTCGACGATCTTCTTAATAACCTAGCTAATTTAGGATACGAAGTCTTGGTTTTGCTGATGACATAATAATCTTAGTGAGGGGTAAATGTGAGTGTACTATTTCCAATTGAATGCAAACATCCCTTAACTAAACCAGTAAACCAGGCGGACCTTAAAGCAAGGTATTTTGCTGCCAACACCGCTATTACAAGAAGTTGAAGCAGGAAACTGTAACAAACCTGGTCAATTGTAAGTGCTGCTTCGATTCAACAAACCACTGAATACGAGGATCCTGGATAAAATCGATTCGGAATGCATTCAAGTGAGGTACCGTACACAATATACCTAAAGCTAAAAATACGAAATTGGGACCCCTCCCTTCCTATCGTAACGCATTTCATATTCCTAGCACACTGTAGGTAACGCAAGCTCAACCACTTTCCCCGTATCTTTCTTTTTGAAGTTCAATATGTATAAAAGACGGAAAAAATACTCAGTTAAGATTCCGGTCGACCTAGTCCAAATTGGCGAGTCTTTCCTTTGACGCCTGCCATCAAATTTTGTACAGTCACCTTATCCACTTTCTTCGCCGCAGAACGCCAGTTTGCTTTGAACTGCTTCTCGCTGCTAACAGTTTTTTGGGTCTTCTTAAGGTTCTGCTTAACTATCGTCCAATATTTTTCGATTGGGCGAAGTTCTGGTGTGTTGGGAGGGTTCTTATCCTCGGGCAACCTGCATATTGTTAGCGGCATATCAATCCATGGCCTTTTTTCCATAATGGTAGTATGCCAAATCCGGCCAAAACAGCACAGACAAGTCATGTTTCTTCAGGAAAGGCAGTAAACGCTTTTGAAGACATTCTTTCACGTAAATTTCCTGACGGTCCCGGTTGCAACGAAAATTACGAGATATTTCTTGGCAAACTTTGATAGTTTAATATGCTTGAAAATGTCTGCCACCTTTCCCCTTCCGGTATTATACTCTTGTCCAGTCTGCCTCGATGTAGGTTTCGTCGTCCATTTCCACGCAATCAAACTTTGTCAACAATGTCGTATACAGCTTCCGAGATCTTGTTTTTGCCGTAAGATTTTGCTTATCGTTGCGATTTGGAGACACTACCTCCTTATAAGTCGATAGTCCGGATCGTTTTTTAGCATCATGCACGGTTGTAGACGATATTCCCAACTTATTCGCGACATCTCGAGCGGAGAGGTTGAGGTTGCGCTTGAAAGCGCTAGCCACTCTTCTGTTCGTCACTGCGGCTCCCGGCTGTCTATTTCCCCCAAATCCAGGCTTTCTAGTTGTCGACAAACGTTCCCCGAACACTTTTATTACTTTGGTGACGGTTGATTTAGCCACATTCAACGATTTTGCTATTTCTGCGTGCGTGTAGTTTGGATTTTCACGACGCATGCACAAAATTTTGATTCGTCGCTCCTCTTGCTTTGACGCCATTTTGATAACTAAAGATCTAATGTCAAAATCTAAATAGAGGCATAATTCTACACACACACACACACACCTAAAAAATGAGGGGTGATCAGGTTTTTTATATGAATGATTAGAAAAAATACGGCGAATTTAAGTTGACCACTTTTTGATCCGAACACCCTTTAGTCCTGACATGAATTTTGAAACCAGATTATTCGGTATCCTGAATCCAGGCGAACTACTATCTGGTTCATCTCAAATATATTCCATTCAGAGCAGTCTGTTTGATATTCTCTACAGAAATTTCACGATCGGAATACATGTCAAACAAGCTTATTCTGAAAAAAAGTCGTTGAGAATACATACAACGAATACAAACATGGACTAATTTCGGATGACGATGAAAAAAAATACAATGCACAATTCAATGGAACAAATTGTCCTTAGATCCTCCGTGACATCGCTTACTTTTTGGAAAGTATGTAATTTTTACATGGAAACTCAAAAAAAAAGTGTTTGTAGTGAGAAAAAAGTCGAAGTAGTGAATCAAAAAAGAAATCAGAGACTGTATATAATCGAGTCCGCGCTGTATAACACGACAAACGTATTAAAGACCCTTTTTATTGTAAAAAAGACAATAAATTGGAAATATTTTTTTAAAAATCTCGATAATTCCTGCATTTAGAAGGAGATTTATGAAGAGCTTTTTCGTTTATAATCACATGAGGATTCATAATTTGTGGATAAAAACTATTGTTACTATACAAATGTTCGAAGTTTCGAAAATTCATATAAATTCGATGTTTCCCAAAGTTCGTCAAAAATAGTTTTACCATCTTAGACTCATTTTTTAAATTTTCTACATGACTTCTATTTTATATGAAAAAAAATAAAAATAAAAATAAAAAATATATATTATAGATATTGCAAATTAAAGTTTTTTTTTGTAAATAAAAAAGAGTATTTTTCTCACAGTGTATATTTTTTCCACATTTTTACATCAAAACTCTATAACTCATTCTAAGACACTATTTCGATACGATTCATAGTTTTTGAGTTATAAATTATCAAAGATTTCTCTTGCTATCGATATGCCCTTTTCAAAAGTTACACTTGAGTCAAAAAAATCCCAATTACTGTGGAAAACTCATATTTCCTCCAACCCAAACGGAATACAAACTTTCATTCAAATCAAAAATACATGTTTTTAAAATCTGCATTTTTAGGACGATTTCACATTTCACATGTTAAAATTTGTATCTCTCTCCTCCCAAATGGATCTGCTCGTTGAAGTTTATTTAAAGTTCATTACAGTTTCGCGCCTGATATAGAGTCCCACCCGTTGTGCTCCCGTGACCGAGTGGTTAGCGTCACAACTAACATGCCGGGTGTTCGGGTTCGATTCCCGTTCTGGTCGGGGGAATTTCTCGTCAAAGAAATTGCCTCCGACTTGCACTGTGGTCACGCGTATTCTAGAGCTTGCCACTCAGAATGCATTCAAGGCGTGTTATTTGGCATTGAAATCTCAACTAAGTACTAATAAAAATGACGCAAGTAATACTACGTTGAGACGGCGAAGTTCCTCTAGGAACGTTAGTTCCATTGAAGAAGAAGAAGACGATAGAGCCCCACAGCTACATATGATCTGAAACTACAGTCTCTAGTCCATGGCTTACGAAGAAAAAAGGCTTCACCTTACAAGAACAGAATTGATTTTGTTCACGATGACAGCCGGAGAGACTGATGCGACAGCATAAACAAAGAGCGATGTCGAAAGCTACGTTTGCCGCTGAAGAATAACACAATCGAAATGCACAAATGCATGACTGTAGAGTGTAATTGTGCAATGAAATCTAGTTCATTATCATGTAACGACGACGACGTGCGGTCAGCGGTTGGAAATTAGCCCCGAGCCTTTGTCGATGGTTAATGCTGCTGCTGCTGCGCCGTTGGTAGTACGTTACAGTCACGCCAAATTGGTCACGAACATGAATGTATATCAACAAAAGCATGTTTTGCGGTTTGCAACAATGCAATAGATTAGATGGAGAGAAAGAGAGCTTTGTCGCAGTTTTGTAACATGAATGGTGAATAACAACAGCAGTAGCATTTGTGCGATAAACGGCGAAGAAAATTTGTCAAATCGATGCAAGACAAGTGGGTCAACGGCAATGTGGGACATTTCACAGTGGAATGGTTTCGTTTGCCATTAGCAGATTTTTTTCCGGAAGATTATTGCGACTTTATCCATCCAAACGCGGCGTGAGCACGTGAGAAATTTACTGTCATTTCTCTCACGTGTATTGTAGTTGATTTCAAATTTAGTGCTATCGCAACTCTATTGAGGAATCTAATGAACACAGTCCTTGAGAATATGATCGGGATGAATGACCAGAAAACGTCGGGATGGCTGTAATATAGATTATTTATATAAACGATATTCTTCACATGTTCCTGCACCAGAGCTCAACCCGTTTCGAGAATCATCCTGCCGCTGACCGGCAACGAACGGAGATTATCGACCAAATATCTGAAGTTTCCATCGGAAAAAATATTCAGGAAAACACACAGCATGTGAACATTTATTATTTTTTATCTCTCTATTTTCTTCTCGCGAGAATACCACCCACGCAAGCACATTTTCGCCGGCAAAACGACACTGAATCGATGCCAACAGCGGGTGCGAACAGACACACACCGATCGCATTTTCGGAAGCATCCGTCTTCACTTAGTTTGGAAATGCTCTCCCGAGTTCGCTGGGTTTTGTTTGTTTTCCGAGAAAAGTTTCCGCATCGGCGTTGCTGCCCAAGGCCGGCCATTAATCTGATGAACGATGAGCGAATCTCTTTGGTTACTCTGAACTCTCTCCATCTCGCCGCACTTTTATACATTTGTTATCATCATACAGGGAGTTTAACGATAAGCAGGGTAGCCACTCAATTTCAGTTCTAGAATTTCCGATTTTTTGCCGACGTTTTCCCGCATGATTTCACGAAATTCCCTACTCTGAAAATTTAATAATATTCTGTTGTTAGCTAAAAATTGAAAGAAATTGATTTACTTATATAGTTTCCATGTTCCGTGATAAAAAAAATTGGAGGGTTTTTTATCAGCAACAAATTTTGGGTTGGATTTAGGGTTCAGGAGATACGGACCCCACCTCTACGTACTCAGAATTCAAAAAGTTTGATTTATTAGAAAAACTGATAAGAACCTCATTGATCACATCCAAACATATTTCGAGCATGTCCCGGATACCCGTTATGATCAGTTTCTTAGTTGAACCAAAAATCCTTAATGCGACTCTTCTATGCAATCGAAATTCTACAATTATTTCAATGTAAGTCAAATTAAGTAATTAAGTTAATTGATTGAAAAATGCTTCGAAATTGTTCAGTCATGGTGAACCATTCTTCAAAAGAACTTCATTGGCTCAGTCAGAGTGGACTGTGTACGTATAGGAAGCCAAAAAGATATCTGTTTGGGGGATGAGACTTGGTGGTTTTGCAATTATTATACTTCACATGATTGCCAGAAAGTAGCTAACATTTCTGGGAACAATACTGAACAAAAAAGTGAAAGGTTAAAAAATGATTCGTTTTTTCGAAATCATAAAGATGTCACATGGTCCAGTCTGACTGCACACCGACCAATTTCGAAACAAATTTCGTTGAAAACAAGCCGTTCTTGGTATAAGGTAAATTATGTTGGTTTGTCCAGTCGAAAATACAATCATGGTTTGTCCACTTTTTTGAATGCTCTATTTCGGCGCACCTGTGTCAACATGGAGGGCAACTACGAAGTGTACAGTCTACCCAAGCACAAGCTCAAGCTCTATTTCTGCGCACCTGTGTCAAATCAGGTATTCAAATCTTTCCAAATTTATAAATAAAATAGTCCTTCTCATGATTTAATGTATTTTTATAGGATATTTTTACGGATTCACATGTTTTAAAGGTTTATGAAGTCCACCTCCTATTGCTGCCAAAGCGCCCCTCATGATTATTTGGTACGTATTCAGACCTTTTCTGGATTATAACACATACAAATACTGTAAACATCATGCTTGCACACCATTTGGATCAGATTTATACATCTAAATCATGTAATTAATGCATCTCGATGAACTCAATGCTGATCATAGTTCGTTCAATGCGCTGATGTTGGTTTGTCCTCATTGTTATAATGGCAGCCGATAGGCGCGTTGCAGTTTGTTTGTTTTGTTTATGTTGCTCTTCGTGCGTAGCAGAAATAAAGTATCTATGTGTTGAGTGGTGTTTACCTTTGAAAGGCAATATTCTGAAGAAAGCCTCAATTATGAATGGGTCATGTTGATGTTGACAGTAAACTCAAGCAATGAGAAACGCAACATCAACTTGAAAAATCGATTTTATTCATTCAAAAATAGTGATTTTTAAAATCGGACAAACCATGATCATAATTTCACTTTGAAGAAAATCGTTAAAATCATAAAACTTTGAATAATATGATCCACTTATAGTATTATTAGCAACTAGAGACTTGGGGTTTTCCAACAAACTCAAACTCGTCTTGATTATATTAGACTGTCAAAAAAGTCCAATTTTCACAGGCCTCTTTTGTGGCTAACTTCTGACTACCTAGCTCGTTCGCCATGGACAAAAACAGGTGGTAGTCACTTGGTGCAAGGTCCGGACTATACGGCGGATGCAAAAGAACCTCCTATCCGAGCTCCCGGAGCTTCTGGCGCGTCACCAAAAAAGTGTGTGGCCTGCCGTTGTCCTGATGGAAGACAATGCGGCCTCTGTTTATCAAAGATGGCCTCTTCTTCATGAGTGCTACCTTCAAGCGGTCCAGTTGTTGGCAGTACAGGTCCGAATTGAGCGTTTGGCCATAGGGAAGCAGCTCATAATAGATTATTCCTTGACAATCCCACCAAACACACAGCAGAACCTTCCTGGCCGTTAATGAGGGCTTGGTCATCGTCTGAGCCGCTTCAGCGGGCTTCGACCACGACCGTTTGCGCTTCACGTTGTCGTAAGTGACCCACTTTTCATCGCCAGTCACCATCCGCTTCAGAAACGGGTCGATTTTGTTGCGATTCAGCAGCGATTCACATGCGTCGATACGGTCAAAGATGTTTTTTTGCGTCAACGTGGCACTCATACATCGAGCTTCTTTGTGAATCCAAGCTTCTTCAAATGGTTAATAACGGTTTGATGACTTATCCCCAGCTCTTGGCCGGTCTTTCTCGGCTGATTCAGCGATTTTGTCGCAATTTTCGACGACAGGCCTTCCGGAGCGTGGCGCATCTTCGACGACCTCTACACCAGAACGAAAACGTTGAAACCATCGTTGTGCGGTGGAAATGGAAACTGTATCAGGTCCATAAACTGCACAAATTTTATTGGCAGCTTGAGATGAATTTTTGCCTTTGTCATAGTAGTACTGTAAAATATGTCGGATTTTCTCTTTATTTTGCTCCATATTTGCGACACTATAACTCACGAACGACTTAACTAAACAAAACACTGTCAAGGACTATATTATCGCGCAAGGACTATATAATTACCTTTCCAACAAGCTATAGTATGACTCGATTCAATGAATACAACTAGAACTACGCGCTTATAACGACACCTCGCGGAAATACCGCAGGCCTTTTTTGACAGCCTAATATGTGATTTTCATTAAGAAAAATCGATTTGCATTTACTAGTTGCGTGAAGACACCCTAAATCAGACAAACCAAAACCACTTCCCCTACCAAAAAAAAGTTGTTGCATCTCGTACGACGTTTCATCGCACTAAAACACATACAGTAACATTTTAGAGCGTCGAAAAAAACATTGAGCGAAAAAATCCCGACTTCATAAAGCAATTCCCGGCTTTTTCCCGCATTTCCCGAATGGGTGGCCACCCTGGATAAGCTACTGTTACTGTTCTTCCCAATACTATTAGAACCTATACTTAATTCAAGCCTGAAAATGCAAGATTGTTATGTGGACTGTTCTAGTAGTCATTACTTATGCATCTGGTGCTTTTTTCTAAGTTTTGATATTTCTCGATAAAATGCATGCTTTGCGAAAAACTGAACACGACAATGTGTTTTTCTTCTCATATGTCCTATTGCATTTCTTTGATTTAAATAAAAGTAGGCAGAAATTCATTGATTATTCAGTAAATCGCTAATCACTTGGGTATGGAAACACGCTTGAGAACGCTTAAATACAAACCATACCTTAGCCATACACTTTTGACGATGAATTATAAGCTTTAGAATTTATTTTCCAAATTTCACCACAATCCAGGGTAAAAACTAAATAAATTTTCTCTGTCAGATTCAGAGAAGTATTCAGTATGATTGTTAGAACGTTGACAAAACTTTGCCTAACTCGACATTTTGTCTACTTCCTGTATACCTCGCTTCCTTACTGTGTACAGTAGAGGGCCAATGGTCAAATGGTCATCTCGAATTTAGTGGTACATGAAATCGGGGTTTAAAAAATGATACCAAAATGATCTACAAATTGCATTAAAAACCGAGATCGAGAAATTTTGGTATTTTACGTTAGAAAGCCTGAGATTTCCGAGAAAGAAAATATATAATAAGCTAAGGTATCTTCTAGTTCGATACTTCAAAAACAAACATATTTAATGTTTTAATTTTTTTTTGACGTAGGACTACGTTATTCATTTCTGTACCGGGGTGTTCAAAGTTTCGAAACTGAGAGCGTGGCGCTTGGAGGGCAAGGTTTTGAACTTTTTGCCGGTTGAACAGAGTGATATGAAAATCACTTCATTCGAAAGATAAGATTTCTAAGATTTATATGATTGTAACTTGCAATAGCTTGAAAATTGCTTTGAAAACAGGCTATTGAAATCACACGAATCTGTATATAAGCTGGCGTTCGCTCGGAAATTCATTTAATTGTTATTGCGACGTAAGAAAAGGATGGTCAAGCTCACACGCATTATGCCCTTCTCTCCCAACTGCATTTTTTTTCTGCAGCTGGACTAAACGGAGACGCATTGTTTGGTGATAGCACAAGTTCTATTGTCGAATGCTCCAAAATGACGCTATCGACCGATGATTCCAACTGTCGGGGCTTGAGAAGGGGGTATTATTTGAGCTGGATATTTCCGAGGAATCGATCCCTCCTTTGAGCGTTAATAATTTTTTTCCAACTAAACGAAGTTGTATGATAATCACTTTATTCGACAGATGAAATGTCTGAGAGTTATATGCTTGTTACTTATTGATTGCTAAGCCAACGTTTGTCCTATGTTCACCTTGCGGCTATATCACAGATATAACACACTTCTAGTTTTTTTTTTCAAAAAAGAATGAATATACGAGATTTGCAAACATTCAGAGCATTTTTTCTTAATTCTGTTTTTATGGAATCTCCGATATAGGCCTAACCATCAAAATAAATGAGTCAAAATTTCTTTGAATTCTGACATTAAGTTAACAAGTTAAGGTACTCTACTTTTGTAATTTGCAAAACTTTAAATAATCTGTGTTTCATATGATTATGAAAAATTGACAAATTTACCACTTTTGAAAACACTATAGAGCAATTCTTAGTAAAATCAATAGAGATGAGTTTCTAAAAATTTGGAATTTTCTAATAAAAATATTAGGCTGTCAAAAAAGTCCTGCGGTATTTCCGCGAGGTGTCGTTGTAAGTGCGTAGTTCTAGTTGTATTCATTGTATCGAGTCATACTATAGCTTGTATATAGTCCTATAATATAGTCCTTGACAGTGTTTTGTTTGGTTAAGTCGTTCGTGAGTTATAGTGTCGCAAATATGGAGCAAAATAGAAAGAAAATCCGACATATTTTACAGTACTACAATGACAAAGGTAAAAATGCATCTCAAGCTGCCAATAAAATTTGTGCAGTTTATGGACCCGATACAGTTTCCATTTCCACCGCACAACGATGGTTTCAACGTTTTCGTTCTGGTGTAGAGGTCGTCGAAGATGCGCCACGCTCCGGAAGGCTTGTCGTCGAAAATTGCGACAAAACCGCTGAATCAGCCGAGAAAGACCGGCCAAGAGCTGGGGATAAGTCATCAAACCGTTATTAACCATTTGAAGAAGCTTGGATTCACAAAGAAGCTCGATGTATGAGTGCCACACACGTTGACGCAAAAAAACATCTTTGACCGTATCGACGCATGTGAATCGCTGCTGAATCGCAACAAAATCGACCCGTTTCTGAAGCGGATGGTGACTGGCGATGAAAAGTGGGTCACTTACGACAACGTGAAGCGCAAACGGTCGTGGTCGAAGCCCGTTGAAGCGGCTCAGACCATGACCAAGCCCTCATTAACGGCCAGGAAGGTTCTGCTGTGCGTTTGGTGGGATTGTCAAGGAATAAAGGGTGTGTCACATCAAATTGCATCACGGAAAAAACGCTGTAGAAATTTAATTTTTGGGAATTATATCTTCAGCTTTGGTTTTATAATCAGATAAGAGTGTATAGATCACGTTGGCCATGCTTCACTGTCAATTTTTCGTAAATTTGGAAAAATGTCGTCAAACGAGAAAGAGCGTCGTGAATTAATCTTGTACACTCATTTCGAGAATCCGGAGTTGTCACATCGGGACATCGGTAAGATGCTGGGAATTGTCCAATCCACGGTCAGCAGAGTACTAAAACGATACTTCGAGAACCTAACCATCGACCAAAAATGGATGCTCCGTCAGTGAAAAAGATCACAAGCGCGTAGTTAAGCAGTTTAGACGTGATCCGAGAAGTTCGGTCCGGGATGTCACCAATAAGCTGAATTTGTCAAGTTCATTCGTCCAGCGGACCAAGCAGCGGGAGGGCCTGCGTACATACAAGGTTCAGAAGGCTCCTAACCGCGACGAAAGGTGGTGGGGAAGACGCGAGCCCGAAAGCTGTACACCGAAATGCTGACGAAGCCGCATTGCCTGGTAATGGACGACGAAACCTACGTCAAAGCGGACTTTCGTCAGCTTCCGGGCCTGTTGTTCTTCTCCGCAGAGGACAAATTCAGCGTTCCGGAGGAGATTCGCAAGCAGAAACTATCCAAGTTTGCCAAAAAGTACATGGTGTGGCAAGCGATCTGCTCTTGCGGAAAGCGGAGCGCCCCCTTCGTGATGACCGGCACGGTAAACGGGCAGGTTTACCTTAAGGAGTGCCTACAGAAGCGCTTACTACCACTATTGAAGCAGCACGAGGGCCCGACCATCTTCTGGCTGGATCTCGCTTCGTGCCACTATTCAAAGGACGTGTTGGAGTGGTACGAAGCCAACGGGGTCACCTTCGTGCCAAAGGAAATGAACCCGCCCAACGCACCGGAGCTTCGCCCAATAGAGAAATATTGGGCGATTATGAAGCAGGCCCTCCGGAAGAACCCAAAAGTTGTCAAATAGGAGGCGGACTTCAAGAGAAAATGGATTTCTGTTCAAAAAAAACTACAACCTGACGTTGTACAGAACCTTATGGACGGGATAAAGAGGAAGGTGCGAGCATACGGGCTTGGGCTCGAAGTATGAATAAAAAGAAAATGCCAAAAGTTGTCTAATAGTTTTTATTTTACTGTCTAAAATTTTCAAAAGGATCGGTCTACTGGGCGAATTTCTACAGCGTTTTTTCCGTGATGCAATTTGATGTGACACACCCTTTAATCTATTATGAGCTGCTTCCCTATGGCCAAACGCTCAATTCGGACCTGTACTGCCAACAACTGGACCGCTTGAAGGTAGCACTCATGAAGAAGAGGCCATCTTTGATAAACAGAGGCCGCATTGTCTTCCATCAGGACAACGGCAGGCCACACACTTTTTTGGTGACGCGCCAGAAGCTCCGGGAGCTCGGATGGGAGGTTCTTTTGCATCCGCCGTATAGTCCGGATTCAATTGAGTAAGATTTGTGTGTATTTAACATGATTTTTCCAAAACAGTTAAATGATTTATCAACAATTTTGCACAACACCATATTTTAATCTGACACCTTGATTTCGAATTACATTTTTTGGAAATAAAGGTTTCTGGAAATTAATTATCTTCTCTTTAAACTTCATGTCTGAACATTGAATAATAGGAGAAAACAAAAAAAATATGCTGAAAGCGGGAAGCAGCTCATCTAATCAACAATAACTAAACAAAATCATATAATAATTTTAATTTAATTTTTGGTTTTTTTATTACTATTACTAGCTGGCCCGACAAACTTCGTCCCACCCAAAACAGATGTTTTGTTATCAATACCTTCAAACCTCCCTTCAAACCTTCTTCAAACCAAAATACCTTTCTTACTTAGTGAACGTTCATGGGTCGAATCGCAGAACTTGATCTATTAATCGAACCTTTGCAATTTATTTTCGTTTCCTAGTACTTCTACTAAAACTCGTCATTATAATATCAAATTATTTTCAGTTGTATGGATTACTTGTTTGATACAGAAAATATAATAAGTCATATATCGTTTTTATTTATATAGTTAAAAGATATAGGAGTGCGTTTGACGTAGGAATACGTCTGACATTAAGGGTGTCAAATCAAAAACAGGTCACATTTTTATGAAATAAAGTTAACGTTAATAACTATTCTTGCTGCGAACGGATTTTAACGATTTGCATACCAATCGAATCAGATTTTTTTTAAGATTTGTTTGATAAACTATGTATAACAATCCCATAGTCTGTATATGGTTTAAACTGATGAAAATTGGAAGCATTCCCATTTCCCCATACATTTGTTATATCCATTTGTGTGCTTTCCCTAACAGAGCTGTCTATAAAGGGCAACTTATGCAGCCGCTAGAATAGAAACAACGAAGGGGGATAGCGAAAAGAGAATATTTGGGAAGTAAACTCCATCCTTGCATAGTGAGTAAACTGTCGCTAGCGCATAGGTATTGCATCTCCTCTCAGGAAAATTTTCAGAATATTCCTGTGCCCGAAAAAACAAAGGGCGCTTATTCTGCTCATTTTGTGTTCTATGTTTTCCCTCGAGCTGTGAACGCTAGCGAATATTTCACATGAAGTGTGTTTTGATGTTTCATTTATTTCGCTGCAACTGTGTGCATCTGTTAGACGCGTGTTTGATGCTTGTTGAATGGCGATGCACGGAAGATGTCTCTCGTTAAATACTCAGTGCAATGCGTGCATTGATATAAAGAAACAAATTGTGACATATGACCACGCAAACTATTAAAACTTTTCAGGGTCCCCGGAACTTTTTACTAACGGGTTATTTATGGAATTCCGACGTATTCGCAAATAATATCCGAAATAATAAACCACCAAATTAAAAAAAAAGATTGCGTAGTCTTACGTCCTAAGCAGTCGTGTCTCGGATACAACCCCTCGAATTTTTCACCTGAAAAACCTCTTCCACCTATAAACAAAGATCAATTTAGTAAGTGCAAACATCAAATAGAAACATTTATTGATCTCTAAAACCTTCACATGTCAAATTTGGTTCCATTTGCTTAGTTATCGAATTATGCTGCAGCCACCTCCCTCACCCTCTTAGTGAGGAAGAAGGAATTCTATTCATCTATTCAACTTGGTACATGCTACAAGTCAATGGTTCTTGCTAATTGGAGTGTCTCTTTTTACGACGTAATTGGTCTTGTCGAGCAATGTTGCCCTTATCCAATGGCCTGCGGATCGGTGCGATGTGTGTAGCACGACATGTACGATACTGTTGGAGCAACTACGTCATTTATTGACGATTATCATATCTCACCACAATAATGAAACGACAGAGTATTTGATCATAAAAATAATAACAATAGTAGGGTAACACGGGGTGAGTTGGACATATGGGGTGATTTGGACCACCCCATTATCTCAAAAATTATGGCTCAACTTGGATTTTGTATAATGTCATCTTCTTTTATTGTTGAACCGTATGTAACTAACGTAAAAAAAACTTTGGTAAAATTCGGCAGATCGAAGGAAACGGTAGCATTAACACAGCAAGCACTTTTACACTTTTGCACTCCTACAGAAGAGGAACCATTTGATGCAGCGAAACAGTAACTTTGATAACAATAAATGAAATCAATTGCATTTTAATTTTTAGATGTTGTGTGGGGTGACATGGACATGTTTTTGTGGGGTGAATTGGTCCTACAGATTTGAGGCTTTTTTTTGGTCTAATTGATTCCAGATGCCACTAAATTACAAAAAGATGATGGGCAGACAACGTTGGAAGAAGGAGGAGCTTGAAAGACCAACGCAGGTCATCAAGAACGGATTTTGTTTGATCAATCATCGACAGTGTTTGAAAATGCTCGAACAACATTGAAAAGATCCATGCAGAATTCGAGATGGTCTCAATCCAATTTTTCTGGTCTGGAATCTGGCCAAGACACCTGGTATCGATCCGAGAACACTGTTACAGATTGTAACATTATTTCTAAATACCCCACAAATGGTCCAAATCACCCCACATCAAATTTTAATGTCCAAAAATCGTATCTTTTATTTTATGATATATTTGGTAGTTTGAAGCTTGATATAATGATTAAACATTATTGATTGAGAGAAAACAAGTGTAGCTCAGTATACAATGTGACATTTTTTATTTAGACCGTATTGGTTTGGAAATATTAAGCAATTTGCTTAGGTGGTTCAAATTCCCCCCTTTTCCCCTACAGATATGTTGGAGCAGTGAGCGTTCGCATACTACTGTGTAATGGTTGGGGTGGAAACAAAATAAAAAAAAACGCAACTATCATATCCATTGTTGTTTACCAATGACTTGTAGCATGTAGCATGTTGAATAGATGAAATGCCGCCTTTAGAGAGGGAGAAGTGTCAAACCATCATAGGAACATTTATGATTCCTAAAACCTCCACACGCCAATCCCATTTGCTTGATTACTTATCGCGTTAAGCAGTCAACCCTCCCAAACCCCTCAACCCCAACCCCAACCCCAATTCGAATTTTTCATTCTTCCACATTAAAAATGTTAACGACCCAAGGAACATGAAGTTACTTATTTGTGAACACTTTGCTTTATTCACTACAACACATTGCAATATAAAAAATGCGTTTTTTTCTTTAAACCTTGTTTTTAAGTGATGCTTTCTGCTAAAAAAAATGAAAGAAAAAAGTCATATAGTCACCATTTAAACAATTTGTTGAATTGTGAAGAATTACTATGCTACTCGTTAGATAATACATTTATAGTTTCTGAGCTAAATGTTCACTTACGCGCGTAACTCCTTAATAAACAAAAAAAAATACATCTTCAGATATACCCTAAACGAGCCGCAAAAGATTCGAACACTTGACTTAATCTCGAATGACATAATTAAACGTCAAATTCCCAATGTTTTTGGCATTTCAGGTCGACGTCCCCGCTGAATATATTGCTTGTTATAAAGTAAGTGGACTTATTCTGGACAGTAATTATTCTTATTCTGGACATTCGTAAAAATCGATTGCTGCAAAAATCGTACTGAATTCAACCCATTTTAACCCTCCTATATTCACGCATACGGTCTCATAGACCGAAAGTCAATAATTTTGTTTTGAGGAGGCTGAATTAAATGACTACTAAAATTAAATGAAGTTGAAGAAAAAATATTTTCTGGAGTTTTTTCATTCAATTATATCTTTTCCTTTAAATAATTACCAATAACGCCTAAAAATACACAAAAGCAATATTACAGAGAGAGAGAGAATACGATTTTGCGCGTGAGCACAGGAGGGTTAAAGTAAACCTTTTTGAAAGGCTTATCGGAGAGATGAACTGATCCAGAGTCGTGATAGCCTTAGCCCGAAATAGTACAACTCACGAGGAACAGTTAAATTACAGCTTGGACTGCGAGCATGTTTGCGCCGTGTGCAATCGGAATCGAACTTATCGTGTTATTCCTCGTGGTTCACAAGTTCACCATCACACTCTCATTGCGCTTAAATTAGCATCTCATGAGCAACAAGCGGGTCTCCGTTGCAAATAATTCTTTGTTTGTGTCGCTTACCCTCTTTCTCTCTCTCTCTGCCCGGAAGTACAATCCATCCGTCGGACAACAACCCCCACCGCCCTGTTCCGGGTGTACACAAACATTGGCGGCCACGTTCATTCTTTCCAGGATTCACAGATCTTAAACACAAAACCACGAGTCGCTGTTGAGTGTCACGTTCTCTTTTCCGTGTTTCGTTCTTTTTCTCTCCGTCACGTTCACAGCGAGCGGGGTTCGACAACGACAATATGGTTATAACGGACGACTATGTGCTCAACTCGCTTGGGGGAAGAAAAACAGTGTCATTGAGAACGAAAAGTACGAAATAGTTCAGCAAACCGTTGTGTCTGTGATTCACCAATCGATTGGAATGACCTTTGTGTGTGGTGGGTTGCGATAAGACAAGGTGAAAAACTGTGCGAGCAAAACATTTTTCACATATTGGGGTCACTCATCAACACCATTCAAGAGGTAGGTTATTTTATACATCTTCTTCTTCTTGAATGGCGTTAACGTTCCCTTGTGGAACTTTTGCCGTCTCAACGTATGCATTAACTAGCGTCATTTATTAATACTTGGTCGAGATTTCTTAAGCCAAATAACACGCCTTGAATGTATTCCGAGGGGCAAGCTCTTGAATACGCATGACCACAGTGCAAGTCGAAGGAAATTTCTTTGACGAAAAATCCCACGGCCAGAACGGGAATCGAACCCGAACACCCGGCATGATAATGTGAGACGCTAACCACTCGGCCACGGGTGCACTAATTTTATACATACATGTCTAATCAAAAAAGGGTCGATAATTGATATCTTGTTTCAGATAAATGCAAAGTTTTCTCCGCTGCCTCCATAGAAGAAACTACAGTCAAGCACCAATTATCCATTTACACAAATAGACGGCCGAGAAGAGATGAACGATTTGCCACGTCAAGGACGATCATCGCCTTCTTCAACTGATTAAAACATCAACAAAGGAATGGTACTCGGAAATCGTTAATTAAGTTTGAGAGAGCTAACCCGCGAATTAAATATCTGTTACGTGACAGTGACAGTGACAGACAAGGCATGAGAAAAGTCGCAGCACGACTAGTGCCAAAAGAGCTCAATTTCCTTCAAAATTTCATCGCAATCAAGTGACATGCTCTCATGTTCATCCAACACATAATTACTGGCGACGAGACATGGGTGTTTATCCTATTGGCGAAACTCAAATTACCGCTTCGTTGAACCGTTTTGAAAGCATTGAAGACACAAAAATGAATTCGTGAATAATTCCTGAATATTGCTATAAAAAATGTTTTGATGACTGGATTGTTCAGAAAAAGTATATTGCTTCAGAAGGCGATAATATAAATTTAGATGATAAATAAAGCATTTTTTTAAAAACACAAATTCCCGCTATATATTTGTCAAAATGTACATTATATAAGTTAAATGATTTTCTATCAATAAAACATAGTTTTCGGGATAGAATGGGCATCTCGGATGAAACTCTACAGTAGCAACGTTCATCAACTTGATCGCACAGTTGTTACCATAGTTTATTTCCATTTTTGTTGAGGTTGCAGATTGGAACGCCCTTCCATTTCTTTAGTTGTAGATCAGTCTACCGATTTCTAACAACTAACACACACATCAAAATGGATTTCAGTCTGTCTGTCTGATTCTTATGGACTCGAAAACTACTGAACCGATCGAAATTGATATGTAGGGGTTTTTGGGCCGGGGAAGGTTTTCTGCCATACAAATGAAACACAAATTTCTACATTACTCGAGAATTAATCAAGCAAAAGAAACCAAATTAGGCATATGGAGGTTTTAGAGTGCAATAAATGTTTCTATGGTACTTAGACACTCCTCGCTCCTCTCTAAGGAAGACTTACCATACAAATGGAACACAAATTTCAGCATAACTCGAGAACTAATCAAGCAAATGGAACCAAATTTAGTATGTGGAGGTTTTAGGGGGCAATAAGTGTTTCTATGGTGGTTCAACACTCCACCCCCCTCTCTAAGGGGGGCTGCAATATAAATGAAACACAAATTTCTGCAATACTCGGGAATTAATCAAGCAAATGAAACGAAATTTGGCATGTAGAGGTTTTAGGATGCAATAAACGTTTCTATGGTGTTTAGACACTCCCCCCCTCTCTAAGAGTAGGCTGTCATGCTAATGAAACACAAATTTCTGCATTACTCGAGAATTAATCGAACAAATGAAATGAAATTTGGCATGTGGAGGTTCTCTCTTAAGGGGAAGAGGGAGGGGGCTAGTTCTGCCATACAAATGAAACACAAATTTCTACATTACTCGATAATTAATCAAGCAAATAACATTTTTAATACACCGTTAAAAAGTCTTACTCAAAAATTGAATTTAATGTAAAAATTAGAATGCCGCGTTGTACATCTTTTCGGGTTTACGTAAAATTTACGCCAGAAAGCGTTTACGTTTACACAAAATGGTGACAAGGACGAGTCGACAGATTGCGTTAGTCGAGCAGTGTGGCGTTGACATTTGACGTGACGCACTATGCGATATATAAGCAAGTCACAATCTCATCTTCCTTTCTTAGCTTCGATAACCCGATCGCACTCATACAATGCGAGCTACAGATTACTAACGCCATCTATTGAAAAATAATTGAATTGTTTTTACAACAAATCGTGTTTATCGGTTGTGGTTCTTTTGTTCAATAGTGTATAGAAACGTTGAGTTGTGTCGCATACTAGATACTCATTCATGTGATGTTGGTACAGGAGTGAAATTCTATCAAAATATCCCGCTCGGTTGGTGATTCCCAGTTTGCAATGGGAGATGAATCGCGCGAATCGAAATGTAAAAAAAACATAATTCAACAGCACACTTATGTATAGGATGCAAGCAGAACTCAATTCATTGTATGGGTTATCAAATAACTGCTGGTGTCAGTAGCATTCCAGCTCCCAGTTGGTACATGAACAACGAAACGAAACGAATATTGAGATTAATTAGAGTACAAACACTTCTCCGTCGCTTCGTTTTCATTGTGTTTTTATTCAATTATGTCGTATTCATCATAGACGCGCTAAACAAATTTCAACACAGCCGTATGATTGCAGGTCAACGAAACGACAAATGATAGGTCAATTAGAAGACATTCTCGCGGCGGTTCTTTCTGGTTCACCACGCCCCACTGTGTCCGAGTGAATGTTTTTAAGATTTGTTAAATACTCGTTGGAGTTCATTGACCAGATCACATAGTCATTATGCGAATATGTTGTTGTCTGCACCGAGATTACAGTACAAAAACAACTCGATGGATTGGAAATGGGACAGTTTCGTATTGATTCTCTAATTTTTCCGAGTCATATTCAACCCAAAGGATCCATGACATTGTAACACTGTATAGCATTTGCCAAAAGCAACAAAAGCCGGCTCGTTGATAACCTGATCTATGATACATGCATTCAATAGAATACCGCTCGCTCTAGGCTAGGAAAACCTGGCACCAGTATTGCTTTTCAGCACAAACACTTGTCATACCGAGTGTGACTACCACTTCCACGTCTGACAAAATCAGTTCTCGGCAATCTTCTACTCTTCATCAAAGTGAACAAGCTCATAACACCCCGCTGCAGCTGCTGCTGATATTCTGAGAAGTAAAAACAGAGTGGAAAAAAACGAACAGCAAATAAGACTAGTACAAATAAATACAAGGAACATACGAAATAGAGAGATTGAGGGGTAGCTATTCATCCATTCGATGTCGGCTGTGTCTCGCGATGACGTTCTCGGTTGCTCTATGATCTCTAGTATTCTGATCAGTGAAGTAGATTTACCTTGCTGAATGGTGAGCGGTGTCGGAGAAATCATAACATTATCAAAGAAATAATATTGGGACCCTATATAAGTTTCCATTGTTACCCAACAAATGATTCTACGAGAACTTTGTGCTTGTAGTTTAATGTTCTAGGTATCTATAGAGAAGAATTGTAAGTATTTTGATCAGTGCCGAAAATATTCACGTTCACGACATTCAAAAATACGGCGAATTTCAACTTTCCTTGTATTGATGATCTACTGTTCAAGCGAGAGTCGATAAATATGAAACAACACTATTAATGAACACGAGTGGGATGAATATCCCCATCAACATGCCATGAAGTTCATTTTTCATTTGCATCTTCATTTCCGTCATGATATTCGAAACGTCGAACTTAGTGAGAATCAAAGCGTAAAATTCAACGTCAACCAATTGAGTGTTAAATCGTTTAATGGTAAGGGAAGGCATATTTTTTTTTTCCTGTAAATCGATATAATTCAAAGATGGCTATTCCTTCAAAAATCTGCGCTATGATAGATTTTTAGAAATTAGTTGGAAATTTTATTTTGAAGAATATGAAAAAAAAACTTGCTACAAATAAAAAAAATTGGAATGCTATACAGGAAAAGCTGCGTTATGAAAACTAAAATTCGATTTTTCTCAATACGGTAATATATTCAAGGATATATTCAAGCTGCTCATATATCCAAACAAGCCATATTAATTCGGTTGATCACACCGCTCAGTGTGCAATAAAATGTACGTTTATTGAATAGAATAAGTTAGTTGTTTTTTATAGAGGCTTTAAACTTTTCAGTTCATTCGCCTCAACAATGGAATAAGGGACAGTGCCCCAGGAAATGGAAAATCAGGGAAAATGGCGGTAAAGAGACTGAGCAGTCAAAAAATAAAAGAAAAATGTAAAGAAAAATGCAAAGAAAAAGTGTTCTTTCATTACATTCTGTTGGGATACAAATTTACCTACGAACTACCGACATGAACCTTGTTATCGTGAATCTTAGATGAAAAAACAGGAAGTGAGTTATATCTATGGTATAACCGCAAGGGTGACGTAGGACTATCGTTGATTTAGAGATCATTTGTATGAAGTTGAATCTGAATTCATTCTGAATGAATGAATATTTGGAGAACTTCGAAAACGAGAGCGTTACGTTGGAGGCACAAGGTTTTATGCATCCAATATTGGATACGGAAATATGAATATGAATGTAATTTTAAATTCCCAGAGGAACTGGCAGATTATTTTCAGTAACGATTAGATATTTCCACATTTTCCTCGATACTGGAAGCCCACCAGTGGTTAATGCTAACTCGATAACCATCTGTTAATAGCACTTGATTGAAACATATTTGGTCACAGTGTTACATGGATAGAAAACATTCAAATAAACTCTTTCACATGAATGTATTTCTAAATTCCTAGAGGAACGGGCAGATTATTTTCCGGATCTTTCTCGATCCAAACGGAAAGAATTCCGTGCGTGTATGTGTGTGCGTGTGTAGCGGCTGCTTCGAGATCTTCCCGGGGAACCGTTTGTAGCATCACTCTCCTCCTGATGGATTCCCTTCTGGCCTAAGGTGCACAAACAGGCTCTTGGTGACACCGTTCATCCGCGCTTTCATGATAAATGAAGAGCTTCACCACAACAGCGACAACATGCTCCAATCGCTGTTCAATTAGAACTGAGTGGATTTCCGAGCGGCGCTCGCTTATATACCGATTGGTGATTTCAATATTCTATTTTGAAAGCAAATTTAAGACTATTGAAACAAGTTTTTGGATCAGAAAGTAACAAGTATAGAACGCGTAGACATTTTATCTTTCGAATGAAGTGTTTATCATACCATTTCGTTCAGTTGTTTAGGAGCTATTAACACTCAAAATCTCGGTCTTCGGCGGAAAGCTTTCGTTTTCGAAACTTTGATTTTACACCCCGGTATAGAAATGAAAGACGTAGTCCTACGTCAAAAGACGGGATGGTAATGTCGAAGACATAACCGGTGTGTCGTAACACCACACAAATGGGACAGCCTTCGTTAAATATATTTTCAAATACATTGTTTTATTTGCTTCTTGTGCGTGAAGTAATATTATTCCGTATATCACTTTAGAATGCATCGTATTGAAACACGAGGGCGGTCCGATAAGTACTTAGCTTCATCGCCCGATGGTGTCAGTATCGCAAGAGAGATTACTTATCGTGTAGTACATTCTCTTAAACGGCTACTACCAAAATTTCAGCCAAATCGGACTCGTAGTTTTGTTTTGACCGTGTGTGGAAGCGGGCATGTTCGCGGATTTTAGAAAAATGAAAAAAATTGAAATTCCGCCGTCGCCACGGCCAAATAAGTCGAATTGCACTACGAACTGCGGCCCAATCCACCGTATTCTCCAGATCTGGCCCCGTGCGACTTTTTTTGTTTCCAAACTTGAAAAAAGTCATTTGCCGGGCAGAAATTTGAGTCGAATAGGAAGGTCATCGCCGCCACGGAGGCCTATTTTGCATATTAAATCACCACTTTCCCAACATTTTTGTTTTTTTTTTTTGTAGGCTAAGTACTTACCGGACTGCCCTCGTAACTCGTAATAATGTCAAAATTTTACCCTAATTTTGTCAATGCAATTTGACAAACTAAATGCAGCAACAGGCAATTTCGCATCAATATCATCACTGTGTGCTGGATCGATCACACGAAAGTGATGGGTTACGATTGTCCGTTGGTCGTGGCCTTGAAGCCGCCGCAGAAAACAAAATTTTCTTATCGTCCAATAGTTTGATCGGTTTCTTGATCAGTGCGGAGAAATATACATACGCGCACAATTCATCGATTTAGTTGAGTCAGTGTTGGTACCAGCCCAAACCGTACAAAATTATCGGGCGATGAAATGTCCACAGTCTGCGGAGGCTTTTAGTATATGAGCGCAACAAAATTGAAACTCTTTGCCCGCTGTCGCCAGCGCCGTCATTGCCGCTTCCACCACTTCTGCCTTAGCAAGTGTTTCTCGACAATGCTTGACATTTCACAATTATTCAGATGTTTATCTCAAAAAAATGTTATTCATTGTGATAGAGCGTAGAAATATTTCCTATCAATTGATGCAAACATCTTTGTGGTCTATTAAGAAATGTTCGAGTTATAAGCGTTCGAAATCTTTCATTTTTTCCTACTTGTTCAGTGCCTAGATTCTCGTTTTGCCCCCTCAATCTTCCAACTCTACATAGTCCTACGTCAAAATGATTGTGAAGGGTTGTGAACAAGACACTACCGCATCGCTGACGTAGGATTACATTACGATATTTGTTGCATGTTAATTTTGAATATCTTTTGAAAGATACGCCGGAGTCGCAGTCGATTGCTTACAACAACGGGCTTGCCGTGGCGAGCTCTTTCATATTCCTTCGTCCGGTACAAGAAAAAAATTAACAATTTAATACTAAAGTAAAATGTATGAACGATATGTTCCGATGAACAATTGCAAATATAAGTATATAGAAGGTGCATTTGCATATGAAATAAAATTCCGATTATACGCGAGCGTAATATGCGCAAATTTATAACACATGCGAGTTGGGGCTCTTTTGGTATTAACAAGATCTTCCGCATAGTAACTCGATGTTGATAATTCCTTAATATTCTCCTTCGTTGATCGTATTGTTTTCACATATTCACGTTGAAGAGTCTTAACCCTTCTCTTCGTTGGCCGAGGCATTTTGATTGAATGAAATACTTTTCCGTTTAGTGTTTTTGAAAGCATAGGCAGCCGCGGCAGTGTTCCGAGCTCTGCAATTCAATTTTCTTACCCAATGTTAAAGTTGCTAAAACATACATTATAGACCCATTAAACGTAAAAATAATAATTGTATTGATATCAACACAATTTTATTCTATTGATTTTCATGACATGAAACGCTATGACTCAGGAATAACATTTTATTGAGTGGTTTTTATAGCTGTTTCGATGATGTTGTCTGGCAACAGTGTCGAAAAAATAACGATGCTTTCACCAATACAAACAAAACCATTGCCGAAGATTCAAAAATGAAAATTCATCTTTCAGAGCACTTGCTCGAGTTTTCCGACGTTTTTCACTATACATGAAAATTAGATGAAAATTTAATATCTTGTGAGTAATCCATTAGAGTTTGGTTGATATTACTTGATGGGAAGTGTGCGAAAACAATCATTTTCTTCACACTGTTTCGCAAAATTATAGATTTTCGGGAGAGGGGTGAGGGAGGGAGATGAAAGAAATGAGCGCCATTGTGGCAGTCATTTGTGGCTAGCTTCCACCTTCACCTTAAGCTTAGTGTTCCGTTAGCGTGAAGCGAAAATGATTCTCAAGTGGAAAATAAAAATTATGAATGAAAATTTACTTTTCTGCATCAAACATGTATTCTATATACCGGATAACCATGTTATTTGTAAGTGAATCAAGAATCTTGAACGAAATGCATGTCTGAAAATAAAGTTATATGTTAGTGAGTGAGTTTTGGTGAAAGTAATAGAAATTTATAGTAAACTAGCTGACCCGGCAAACTTCGTCCCGTTTTTTGTCATCAATACCTTCAAACATTCACGTTTTCTTACTAAGCGCAAGTTTATGAGTCCAATCGCAAAACTGTTCATTGATTGATCATCTAATCGACCCCGCTTTACTAAAAAAATCCTAGTACTTCTACCAAAACTCATCATTATAATATCAGATTGTTTTAGACACAATTCTCGTTTAAGATTTTTCAACCACTTGCAAATAACATGTTTCTCCGTATGTTTGATACAGAATACATGATAGAACAAAGAAAGACCTCTTAGAGAGGGGGAAGGAGTGTATTCACCACAGCAACATTTCGTGCCCCCTAAAATCTTCACATGCCAAATTTGGATCCATTTGCTTGATTAGTTTTCGAGTTATGCAGAAATTTGTTTTTCATTTGTATGACAGCCTACCCTAAGAGAGGGAAGAGGAGTATCTAGCCACCATAGAATCATTTATTGCACCCTCAAACCTCCACATGCCAAATTTGGTTTCGTTTGCTCGATTTATTCTCGAGTAATGCAGAAACTTGTGTTTCATTCGTATGGCAGCCCCCCCTTAGAGAGGGGGTGGAGTGTCTAATCACCGTGAAAGCATTTATTGCGCCCTAACACCTCCATATACCTAATTTGGTTTTGTTTGCTTGATTAATTCTCGAGTAATGCAGAAATTTGGGTTTCATTTGTATGGCAGCTTGCGTGGTTTTGTGGAATCATTTCGAGAAGAATATATACTATACAACAATATACTAATTGGTCAAGTGTCGCAATTTGTTTCTTTATATCAATGCACGCATTGCACTGAGTATTTAACGAGAGACATCTTCTGTGCATCGCAATTCAACAAACAACAAACACACCTCTAAAAGATGCACACAGTTGCAACGATAAAAATGAAGCATTGGAGAATGACCGCTTATGAAAAATCGTTTCTAGACTCTCGGCCAAAACCGTCAACAAAGCCAGGATTCTGTTGCATCAGAACAGAACCGATGCGCATGAGAGCAAATACGAATGGCAACTAAAAGTATCGAAGGTGTGCATGTACAGGAAATGAACAAGTTCTATGTTTCGCGCAACGAAAACAAGCAACACACACAAAGCCAAACACTGATGGCTAAAAGCGACTTATAATCATTTGCATTTCTCTCTTTTTTCGCCTGCTTTACCATGACTCGGATGGTTGTGTTAATTACAATGCCAGATGCACTTCATGTGAAATATTCGCTAGTGTTCACAGCTCGAGGGGAAACATAAAATACAAGACGAGCAAAATAAGCGACCTCTGTTGTTTCTGACACAGAAAGATTCTGAGAATTTTCCTCAGAGGTGATGCAATACTTATACGCTAGCGACAGCTTACTTACTATGCAAGGGTGGAGTTTACTTCGCAAATATTCTCTTTTCACTATGCCCCTTCGTTGTTTCTATTCTAGCGCCTGTTTAAGTTGCCCGTTATTGAAAGCCCTGTTCGGCAAAGCACACAAATGGACAGAACAAATGTATGGGGAAATGGGAATGCTTCCAATTTTCATCAATTTCAACCATATACAGACTAAGGGATTGTAATGTATAGCATATAAAACAAATCTTAGAAAATTTCCGATTCGATTGGTATGCAAATTAAAATCCGTTCGCAGCAAAAATAGTTATTAACGTTAACTTTATTTCATAAAACGTGACCTGTTTTCTGATTTGGCACCCTTAAAGTAAGACGTAGTCCTACGTCAAAATAATGTTGGGTGGGACGAATTTTGCCGAGTCAGCTAGTATGATAATAAAAATTGTGATATTGGGTAGTTTCCATCCTATGTAATAAGTTTTAATAAAACCGAAAAGGGCGTCAAAATTTGCTATTTTTCGGCTGATTTGGCATGGAACTGTTCTAAGGTAAAGATTATGGATGGGTTAGACCCAATGAGGTACATATAGAGGTGGAGCAGTACACGAAGTGTATCTGTATTGGCAAGCAAAATATCGTGTCGTAATTATTTGCATTCTATATGGAATGTATATGGAAGAAACAAAACAATGTTGAAAGTACTCACGGTTGCATGATAATTTGAGCCAAAATTCTCATGAAATCATTCAACTGGTTGTTTTCTAACAGGTGACAATTATATCGTGGCTTATTTGGATTATTCACGTGGTAAAAAGGTCCAGAGAGCAGTCGAATGCTTAGTTCTCGAAAGCAGTAACATTCTCGGTGAAATTCTGATTAATTGGCGATTATTATCTCACAACATACACACCGACACTGAGAGCCTACGAAACATCAACTTCATAACGATAAATTAATGAAACTTCGTTTGATTCTATGAACGTGGGGGAGTGAAAATGGCACATGGAAATATCACTTTCATCCGTCTTTTTCGAAGTGATTTCACAAATATTCACTTCACGCTATCACATTAGCCTCATATTCAGCTGGAGCTCTACACAAATGTACGTTTTTCATTGATAAATTACTTCCTGAAAATAGCATTTTCACATAGATGCGGTGGGCAATCAAAGATAAACACAACGACTGACGTCACTATTTGCGAAATAGTTATGGCAGCGCATGCTATGTCACTCGAAATTCGACCATCTTCATTACCTTTTCTCCAGGACATTGGGTTAGACTTATGATATAACCGCAAGGTTGACATAGGACTGCCGTTGGCTTAATGATCAATTGTATTTCTTCAATTAGCAATAATCCCACATCGGATGTTCCTCATTGGGTACGATATCGCCGCTGCGCAGAGCTATCTTTTGTGTGTATTGATTAAATTATTGATTAAACTAGTGAATGAATGACACTATTTACGAATTCATTTGCAAACAAATCCCAATTTAAGTCAATTCATGCATTATGGTAGTAGTTATCGCAGCAAATAGTTATCAAAATTTTGCCTAATCATCAAACGGTATGCGTAGAAGTTCAGTCAGCTGGCGATATGAAGAGATATCTTCCAATGCAGTCTTGAATAACCCAGCCAAAGCATTGCATTTGTACCCGCTTTTGTAGACCGTGTTAGCAAAACGAAATCCGGAGTGTAAAAATGCATGGGGGTATAAAAGTATTGCCGACTTGAATGTATCTGCTATGCCGATTTTCCCAACTTCTTGGTTTCGGAATCTGTATTGGGAAAACACATTCCGGTTTGCAAAAATGCAAGCGAGTACGAAGGTACCCGTAGTTTGCATCTATTTTGCAATGCAAATTTCCCCAGGCCCCATGTTTTTGAAATCTGTGTTAGGGAAACATTTCGATTTGCAGAAAGGTAAGCGAGTACAAAAGTATCCGCAGATCGCATCTATTTTGCAATGCCAATTTCTCCTGGCTCTATGGCTTAGAAGTTTGTGTTAGGGAAACATTCCGATTTCCAGAATCCCAAGCGAGTACAAAAATACTCGCTGCTTGCATCTATTTTGCAATGCCGATTTCCTCTGGCTCCATGGTTTGGAATTCTGTGTTAAGGAAACATCCATCCATTCCAGCGATCGTACCTCAATCGTTGCGCAATCATAACTGAATGTATTTTCGAGCGGCACTCGCTTATATACCGATTGGTGTGATTTCAAAAGCCTGTTTTGGAAGCAATTTTAGGGCTATTGAAACATGTTTTTGTATCAAAACATAACAAGCATATAACGCGTAGACATTTCATCTTTCGAATGAAGTGCTTATCATACCATTCCGTTCAGTTGTTTAGGAGCTATCAGCGTAACGCTTTCGTTTTTGAAACTTTGAACCCCAGTATAGAAAGTATAGAAATGAAAGACGTAGTCCTACGTCAAAAGTAGCAGTGATATAACCGAGAAGTTACTGTATGAATTTTTTCTATGTCTAACTTGAAACCTCCCAACGATTTAGTCAATTTTTAAATGTCAATTTTAAGTTATATTTTTTTTTCTAAACGTGAACCATTCACAATGTAGAGAATGCTACAGAAAGGCAAATCTTCCCGTAAGTTTTTAGATTAACCCGACTGAACGATTTATCAGAAACGTCACACATTCTGATGTATAAAAAAAAACAACAGTAGTGTGGTTATGTAATCGCATCAAATTGACTGTGGAAACATTTTTACCGCATCCATTGCTTTTCCGGAACCTACCTTCATAATAACCAAGTTGCCATCACGAGCCGCACTGAAAACGTTCTCTTTGTTATCCATTGCTGTCGCTAGCATCTATGCTCTCCACACACTCTCAGCTTAACGTAAAATAATTCTAGATTTTTCTCTTTCGCACCGACACTATCTTGAAACCGAACGCAAATCACAACACTTCTGGCTTTTTTTCTGTTTTATTTTTAATTCTCTCTCTAGAATCACTTCTATTGTTTTTTTCCTTTCTTCCAATAAGCTTCTCTAGTTTCACGAATTCTTTACACTCGCACCGATTTAGATCACTATTGGTATTTATTCTCTCTATGCTCCGTCGCAACTTTTACACTTTAACATCATTTTCTTCGTTATTCCGCGATTGAAATAAAGAAACAACTCTCCGCGAGCTTGCAGCGTCACCGTTATCCAGGCGTGGCAGAACACAGAAGTGACACTAGCATTCACCAGATTCCCGATTCCGTACAAATTCCCGTACCAGAACAGGCTGCTCGCACTTGCAAAGTATCGTTGCTTTGCACAGGAAAGGATCAAACAGATGGTTTGCGAGAAAGCACGGCTCAAATCGATTTCCCCCGAAAGCGAAGCTTCGCAACTGCTTCTTGTTATCAAATTCTTTCTCCCCACCGGACGACGTTCATATCCTTTTGTTTTACTGGTTCTGTAGCTTTCTGCTTCGCCTTCTTTACACTTCACGTTTGTTTTTGCAACGATCAACACAATATTTCTTGTCTCAGACAAACTCTTGAAAATCGTTCAATTTTCGGGTCAAATATTTCGAAGCGTTAATACTGGCTCTTCCGAAAGTGCACAAAAATTTCGCTCATAGCGTGCTAAATTGTGTCAAATAAAAACTCACTTTACACCTTCGCACAGAATTTTTCTTCCCCTTTGTTCACTTCAATCTCGATGAAAGGAAAACTCTTCTTGTCGTCAAGTTTAAATTTCCTTTTTTTACGGGGCAAGTTGAACAACAGTGAAATTTTTCAGTTCGAAGTGTTGTTATTATTCTGATTCTCTGTTCTGATTCCTTCCGACGAATCACTATCGGACAGCGGGCGGAGATTTCGTTTCTTGTTTTCTCACTGCGAACCCAACGAATGCGAGCGAGCAACTGAACGGAGCGCATCACAGCTGGTGCGGTTTGCCAGTGCCACAGCCGCTGCCAAGACGGGTCTATGGTACTAGGTGAGGCCGTTTCGTCACTAAGTTGGTTAGGGGAGCGGTATATGAAAACAGTACGGAAGAAAGCAGAAGGGGAATTATTTCCTTGAAGCGTGAAAGAGACAGACTGATCAGGAGCGAGCTTCGGCACTAGCGTATTGTGTTTTGTTTACAAACAAAACACAGTAGATTTCCAAGATGGCTGAAGAGTGGTTTTAGCAAGTTGGCCCACCTTAGGATATACTTCTACACGCCTTGGCCGCTGCCATACAACGGACAGACTCTTTTTTCGTACTCTCCGTGTATTGTGTTGAAGCCAGAGATGCCAGGTGATTTTCTAAAAAAAAATAACGTCAAAAATGTCTAACCTACTGATTCCGATACCGAGCACTACCACGTTTTCATTCTGGAATAATGTGATTTTTGTTCGGGTTTAAGACAAAATTGAAAAGTCTGCTCGAATAAGAATACACATTTTCAAATGCCTTCACGAATTTTAATGCCTTCGCAGTAAGCTATACACTGAGAGGAAAATTTAGTAAATATGACGAATTTTTTGGTACATGTTACCAATTCTCTAGTCATTTTCTACCCTACTAATCATTGGTACATGTTACAAAAAAAGAATGGTAGGCACATATGTCAAACAAACTACAAATTGTTGGTCCAACATTGGTGTAATAACAGTGAAAATTTTGCTTCATATTTGTGAGAGGTAATCATCAGGGATAATGACAATATTTTTTAATAATTATTTTTAATTTAAAAAATTGTATTTGATTGCGTTTAATTCTACTTACTTAGAATACATTATACTAATAACTTATTCTATAAACAACATCAATAATTCTCGTTGGAATCATTCTATAAACTGCGTACAAGAGGCAAATTTTAATCGCAGCCTCAACCACCTCAATTTGATGAGGTGGTCCAAAGCAAGTTCCCGTTCCTCTTCCTGCTACATCGCTCTGATTTGCATTAGCTGATTAGCAGAGTGACGGTAGAATTAGCACGTTTCATCCGTATTTTGTTCTCTCGTGTCCCTATGAAGCAAAGAAATACATATGTTAATGATATTAAATGTGCAATAAATTATGTATGTTCACCTTAAGTTTTTTACGGTCGATGATGTGTTGAAGAAAGATTCCAATCTTAACTTGGATGGTTTTTGGTAAACAAGTATTACGAGTCTGGGATCATGCCAGCTGTAAAGACAAGGAAAAATGTCAATAGTGTTGTAATGTATAAAATATAACTGATGTTTATCCTTGGCGAGAATATGAAAATAGTTTCCCGACCGACGTGACTGATGTAATGATGTAAAAAAAACGAAAACTTATCTCCGATTTGTTTATGACGAATGATTGTACTGCATATAATTTTAAGGCCAACTAAAAAAGAAAAAAATGGTATTAGGTCAATTATGTTAATATGGATCAAAATTTCTTGTGATATTTTCCCCGCCGAAAATATGAAAACAAATTCTCGGGGGAGATGAATACATAATTGAATTCAATAAAAACAAAGTGCTTACCTCCGAATCGCTTCGTTTCCAAAAGACAAAAGACAAAGTGCGCACATCACAGTTGTTAGGTATGACAATAAAAACAAACTTACTAATGGTATGAAGTAAAATATACGAATTCCTGGTAGGAATATTCATTGCGTCTGACATCTTTTTTACGCAATTTTAGTAATATTTACAAAAAATGTGTATATTTAACCAATGTTTTTGCTACTAAAGATTTGGTAGCTGCTTTTACTAAACTATTTCTCCAGTGTAGGTCTTCGAAATAAGAACATGTCTTTGCATCTGGCATCTCTGCTGTGATGTCTCCAGCAAGGCGCCTAGAAGTATATCCTAAGGTGGGCCAACTTGCTAAAAGCACTCTGCAGCCATCTTGGAAGGCTACTGTGTTTTGTTTGTAAACAAAAAACAATACGCTAGTGCCGAAGCTCGATCCTGATCAGTCTGTCTCTTTCACGCTTCAAGGAAATAATTCCCCTTCTGCTTTCTTCCGTACTGTTTTCATATACCGCTCCCCTAACCAACTTAGTGACGAAACGGCCTCACCTAGTACCATAGACCCGTCTTGGTCTCCAGCAAGATAGCTCTACACTGAGAGAAATAATTAGTAAATATAACGAATTTTTTGGTAAATACTACCAATCTATAGTCATTTTCGACCGTACTAATAAACACATATGTCAAGCAGAACCATGATTCGGAAGCCCAATATCGGCTACATTTTCTCGCCGAAAATGCACGTATCAGAATTATATCCTTATTATACCTCCGTATTGCCTTATGGGAACAATGAAAATGGTTAATACGCGCTTTTTTCACCAATTTTCAGATATGACAATATCCAAGCTTACTAATGTTATCGACTACAATATACTAATCTCTGGTAGGGATGCGGGTTTGTTGACAATTTGTACAAAAAATTTGTACATTCTACTAATTTTGCATTACCAAATGTATTTAGTAGTTTTCGACCGAGGATTTTTCTAAGGGTATGTTTAAAGGTTCAGCCGTTTGCGCACTGTATTAGTAGAGCGACATATGACCAGCGTTGCCAATGTTCCAGTTTAAACTGAATTTTTCCAGTTTTTTTCTCTCGATCCAGTCATCCAGTTGAACCCTAAAATCTTCCAGTTTTTTGGAATATCATCCAGTTTTATCCAGTTTTTTCATATGGGTGCCCTAGTTTTATCCATTTTATGTAAAATAAATTTACAATGATAAATATTAGGCTGTCAAAAAAGTCCTGCGGTATTTTTTTTGAATTTTCATTTGTTCATAAAATTAGTTACAATCATCTGTTTTAAGTCAAATATGCGCCGTTTTGTTCGATGACTTGTTCCCAACGATCCAGTCATCCAGTTGAACCCTAAAATCTTCCAGTTTTTTGGAATATCATCCAGTTTTATCCAGTTTTTTCATATGGGTGCCCTAGTTTTATCCATTTTATGTAAAATAAATTTACAATGATAAATATTAGGCTGTCAAAAAAGTCCTGCGGTATTTTTTTTGAATTTTCATTTGTTCATAAAATTAGTTACAATCATCTGTTTTAAGTCAAATATGCGCCGTTTTGTTCGATGACTTGTTCCCAACGAGATGCCAACTTCATAATACCCCTGTTATAAAAGCTCGCTTCCTTATTGGCAAAAAACTCAGATAGCCAATTTTCACCGGCCTCTTTTGTGGCTTCTTTTTTTTTGGCCTTTCTTTGTGACTTCTGACTACCTAGCTCGTTCGCCATGGACAAAAACAGGTGGTAGTCACTTGGTGCAAGGTCCGGACTATACGGCGGATGCAAAAGAACCTCCCATCCGAGCTCCCTGAGCTTCTGGCGCGTCACCAAAGGAGTGGGTGGCCTGGCGTTGTCCTGATGGAAGACAATGCGGCCTCTGTTTATCAAAGATGGCCTCTTCTTCATGAGTGCTACCTTCAAGCTGCCCAGTTGTAGGCAGTTCAGGTCCGAATTGAGCGTTTGGCCATAGGGAAGCAGCTCATACTAGATTATTCCTTGACAATCCCACCAAACACACAGCAGAACCTTCCTGGCCGTTAATGAGGGCTTGGCCACCGTCTGAGCCGCTTCAGCGGGCATCGACCACGACCGTTTGCGCTTCACGTTGTCGTAAGTGACCCACTTTTCATCGCCAGTCACCATCAGCTTCAGAAACAGGTCGATTTTGTTGCGATTCAGCAGCGATTCACATGCGTCGATACGGTCAAAGATGTTTTTTTTTGCGTCAACGTGTGTGGCACCCATACATCGAGCTTCTTTGTGAATCCAAGCATCTTCAAATGGTTAATAACGGTTTGATGACTTATCCCCAGCTCTTGGCCGATGCTACGGCTGCTACTATGCCGGTCTTTCTCGGCTAATTCAGCGATTTTGTCGCAATTTTCGACGACAGGCCTTCCGGAGCGTGGCGCATCTTCGACGACCTCTACACCAGAACGAAAACGTTGAAACCATCGTTGTGCGGTGGAAATGGAAACTGTATCGGGTCCATAAACTGCACAAATTTTATTGACAGCTTGAGATGCTTTTTTGCCTTTGTCATAATAGTACAGTGAAATATGTCGGATTTTCTCTTTATTTTGCTCCATATTTGCGACACTATAACTCACGAACGACTTAACCAACCAAAACACTGTCAAGGACTATATTATAGCGCGCAAGACCTTTCCAACAAGCTATAGTATGACTCGATACAATGAATACAACTAGAATTACGCGCTTACAACGACACCTCGCGGAAATACCGCAGGACTTTTTTGACAGCCTAATATTATCTGTCCCTCCCTCTTCCTATCCCTTATGTAATTTTATTTTCTTACATTTATCATTCGACCTTAGATCGATCTCTCTTAACTACGACAGGCGATGGTGTAATTCGGGTTTTCCCATTTTGTTCAATCGCTCGGTGTTTTGTCGAAAATTCCAAAACGAAGAGCTTTCCCGAATGGTGGAAACTTATCAAACTAATTTAAAAACAGGGTATCACTCAATTGTTAATTTTATTTAACAGCCTACCCAAGAATCAATGTGCTACACTGTGTTTCAATTTATATAAATATCGGATGTTCCAAACCATTCTGAAGTTCAGACCAATTGATCTACCATTCCACTCGCGACTGGTACAATGTCCATAGAAAGAAAACTTACCCAAAATAGTTCATGGAATCCGCGAGCTATGCAGGAGTTTATATAAACATCAGATGTTATAGATCCTCAAAAACATTCTGAAGTTCAGAAGGTCATAGAGAAAATGGTTTCCACTGACTTGAATTGATATAAATATATAACCTAAGTATCCTTGCTTTCGTTTACAACAAATGTATATTAGTTTCTCATAGTCACTCAAAGGAGTTTTAGTTCTAAATATAATTAATTTAATTAATGCAAACAAACTCCCCTAAATAGCTGATAGCTAACATGCATAAAATGCATGTGAACCATAGTGTAAAATATACACAAGGAAGCAAGGAAGCAAGGAAGCATACTATGCATATTTTTTCAAAAGTACTTTCTCGAGCTAGAGGAAATATTTAAGGGTCCCTCATATTGATCTTGATACCGAAATTAGGTTTGTACAACCCAAATATGAGATGTAAATTAGCAATGAATAATACAAAAAAAAAATGAGAAAGATAGCTTCTTAATACCAAAATTTGATAATTTCAATACCAAAGTAATACTTGAGCAACGTTGTTTGTGGTTTGATTTTTGACACAACATTATGAGAAGTTGTTTATGGTATTTTTTTTGGTATTTTACCACGTATCTCATGCTGATCCGTGCCTTTTTGAGGTATCGAACTATACGCTACGCTCTTCTATCAGCGATTTTATGGATTTTATGAAGCGATAAATACGAAACTCTTCAAGTTTTGCCGAAATAAAACCATCCCTCAATTATTGTTTCACAGTAATTACAGTTGCAGTTTTATGAACTACATATAAACACTATCTACTTGAATGGCTTAACCGTTCCCTGTGGAACTTTTGCCGTCTCAACGTATGCATTAACTAGCGTAATTTATGCGGTTTTATTCTAGTCTAAAAATTTCGAAAAAAAATCGAATTATCCATATTTCTGAAGTTTGGAAGGACGTTCAAGTTAAGCACGTTCAATTTCTAATTCACAATTCATCTATTTGACTACACTACTACACTAACTACATTTTTAAATAAGATAATTTAATATAAATGATGGCAAGATGAGTGACAGCTGCACTGCTGCTAAAAACCAAACAAAACAATATAGAGTCAACTACACTGCACATCTACACTGATCCCTTTTATATTGGAAGGGGGGGGGGGAGGTGGTTGGTGCCGGAAATCAGATTTGCGGCAAACATCGATACGGTGTAACTGTGCATTCAATGCCCAGCACAGTAAGCATTCTGTTTACTGCCTTTACTACAGTTGAATACGGTTGATGCTTGAATTATTCATTCGTCGTACACGAACAGCATGGATTATACTTTTTGACGTAGAACTACGTCTTCCAGGAAGGGTGCCAAATCAGAAAACAGGTCACGTTTTTATGAAATAAAGTTAACGTTAAGAACTATTTCCACTGTGGACAAATTCTAAAAATTTGCATACTAATCGAATCGAAAATTCTCTAAGATTTGTTTGATATGCTATACATTACAATTAACTAATCTCTAAACGGTTTAAATTCATGAAAACTGGAGGAACTTTCTTTTAACAGATCGGAAAGATGTTTGCATCAATTGATAGGAATTATTTGTACGCGTCTATCACAATTAATAAAATGTTATTTTTCATGAGATGAACAATTGAATAACTGTAAAATGTCAAGCGTTTCCTAAAAGCCCTAACTGCCAAGTTTTGATTGGCCCGATTCACGGTTTCCCCAACACAGACTTCAAAATCGATGTACCTGTGGAAATTCGCTTTGCAAATATACATGCAAGTAAGGGGTC